>NC_057803.1:316666238-316675623 GCF_018294505.1 Triticum aestivum
CTCTCCGACTCGCCGGCGACCGGATCCGGCGAGATCCGGCCGAAGGAGGGCCGGATCCGGCGCCCCCAACCCCGGCCGCCGCCGTCCTCGACTTCTCCGGCGAGCCGCGCCGCCGTCCTCGGATTCCGTGCCATGAACAGTAAACCCTAGATCTGTCCCGGAGAGGTTGTTTTTCTTCTAAGTCCCCGGATTTTCAGTTCAAGTGCTCCTGTTCGCGGCTCCATAACTTTGCATCCGTAGCTCCGATTCATGCATATAGCATATCAAAATGTTCACCTCAGAGAGTACATCATTGCATTCCATTGCATCATTTTCATTTGAGTTCATCTTGATGCCCGAAATGCTGTTAGAATAGGGCTACTTGAGATAATTGTCAGATCTGCTACTCCGTTTAGGTTTTTGTCATTTTTGCCATGATTAATGTGTGCATGATATGCCCTGATGCTCTACATGTGTTTTGTTAAGGGTTTTGTCATCTTTCCAGAGGTGCAACCCATGTATTTTTAGGATGTGTGTGGTGACTAGTGCAAGTTTGCAAAGTGGTGCACTTGCTAATTCTGTTTTTAGGGACTTAGTAATTTCACTAAGTCCTGGAGCTGTTTATCTCATGATGCCATATGTTCTTGTTGTTTCCTAGTGATCCGTGCCTCTTTTGAGGATGATCAGTAAGGATGTTTTGTTAATATTGTAGTGCTCTATCCATCCATGTCTTTGTTTGCAATTATGGAGCACCCTAGCTTGAGTCAATCGAGCTCTACTTTTGCTACTTCGTGAATCTGGGCAGATTGTCTACTTGTTAGTGATTTTGCCGAGGATGTTGTAGTTGATCCGTGCATGCTATGCTATTGTTCTTGCCATGTCTAGCTTGCATTTTGTGTATTCTTGATGGGTGTATGCTTAGATTGTCATGACTTGCTCCGTAGTGAGTGCATCGTGCTCGTAAACATGCCTACTTGAGTTATATTTCAGCTTGCTCCAGTTTTCACTAAGTATGAAAACTGATTAGGTTTTTTTGCTATGTTCACATGCTTGCAATTGTTTTTTCTGATCCCTTTTGGCTCAAGGTCACTAAGGGACTTTTGTTAAGTTCTTTCAGTAGCTCCATGCCATGCTTTACTTTGCCATGTTCAGGTCCTGTAGCATGTAGTTTTGTTGCTCCGAAGAGTGCTACCTGATCTGAAATTCCAGACAAGTGTTAATTTCACCAAGTGTGAGATCTGTTTGTCATATGCATTTTTTCCATGCTTGTTTGAACCTGTTAATGGATGATTTGGCCGTAGCTCAGTGCTAGACTTTTGTTAAGCATCTTGTGTGCATCCCTGCCATGCATTTTGTTGTCATGTTTGGGTGCTGTAGCATGTTCATCTCTTTGCATTTAGATGACTACTTGTTGTAAATCGCAGACCGGTGTCATTTTTGTTTCGCTTGCCATTTCCAAACCGTAACTCCGATTCCGGCGTTCTTTATATCGTTTTCAAGCGATTTCATCTCACCTTTCCAGTGGCACACTTGGTTTTCCAAGATGATGCCAGGTTCATGCATTTCCTGTCATATCTTGCATTTCGCATCCCGCATCGCATCCCGCATAGCATATCATCATTGCATCATTTTGCTTGATCTTTGCACGTGGTTGATTGTATCCTTCTTGCTTGTTTGTCTTGTTTGGGTAGAGACGGGAGACGAGTTTGCTAACGAGGAGCCCGTTGAGTTTGCTTTCGAGGATCCAGTCAACTCTGACAACTGTGCAGGCAAGATGATCATACCCTTGAAATCACTACTACCTTTGCTATGCTAGTTTGCTCGCTCTTTTGCTATGCGAATGTTATGATGCCTACCACTTGCTTGCAGGACTCCCAAATTTCCATGTCAAATCTCTAACCCACCATTGTCCTAGCAAACCGTTATTTGGCTATGTTACCACTTTGCTCAGCCCCTCTTATAGCGTTGCTAGTTGCAGGTGAAGATTGAAGGCCGTTCCTTGTTGGAACATTTATTTACTTGTTGGGATATCATTATATTGCTATGTTATCTTAATGCATCTATATACTTGGTAAAGGGTGGAAGGCTCAGCCTCTCGCCTAGTGTTTTGTTCCACTCTTGCCGCCCTAGTTTCCGTCATATCGGTGTTATGTTCCCGGATTTTGCGTTCCTTACGCGGTTGGGTTATAATGGGAACCCCTTGATAGTTCGCCTTGATTAAAGCTTTTCCAGCAATGCCCAACCTTGGTTTTACCATTTTCCACCTAGCCTCTTCTTTCCCTTGGGTTCTGCAGACTCAAGGGTCATCATTATTTTAACCCCCCCGGGCCAGTGCTCCTCTGAGTGTTGGTCCACCTGTCAGCTACCGGTGGCCACCAGGGGCAACTCTGGGCTGGCCTACTCGTACCTAAGACAATCTGAGTGGGCCCTGAGAAAGAGATATGTGCAGCTCCTATCGGGATTTGCCGGCACATTCGGGCGGTGTTGCTGGTCTTGTTTTAACCTGTCGAAGTGTCTTGAATTACCGAGATATAGAGTCTGATCGGAACGTCTTGGGAGGAGGTCTATTCCTTCGTTGACCGTGAGAGCTTGTCATGGGCTAAGTTGGGACTCCCCTGCAGGGATTTGAACTTTCGAAAGCCGTGCCTGCGGTTATGGGCAGATGGGAATTTGTTAATGTCTGGTTGTAGATAACTTGAACCTTAACTTAATTAAAATGAATCAACTGAGTGTGTTACTGTGATGGCCTCTTCTCGGCGGAGTTCGGGAAGTGGACACGGTGTTGGAGTAATGTTTGCGCAGGTTGCTCTCTAGTTCCTTGCTCGTGCCTTGCCTCCTCTTCTCGCTCTCTTTTGCGAATAAGTTAGCCACCATACTTGCTAGTCGCTTGCTGCAGCTCCACTTATATTTACCTTGCCTTACCTACAAGCTTAAATAGTCTTGATCGCGAGGGTGCGAGATTCCTGAGTCCCTGTGGCTCACAGATTACTATTACCCCAGATGCAGGGCCGGATGATTCCGCTCCAGCAGACACGTATGAGCTCAAGTGGGAGTTCGACAAAGACTCTCAACGTTACTATGTTTCCTTTCCCGATGATCAGTAGTGGTGCCCAGTTGGGGGTGACTGGGACCGTGTCGCATGTTGGGCTCTCTTTTATTTTGGCGCCATAGTCGGGCCATGAGTGTTTGGATGATGTAATGTTATTTATGTACTTGATTGACGTGGCGAGTGTAAGCCAACTATGTTATCTCCCCTTCATGATTTATATTACATGGGATGTTTGTGAAGATTGCCTAACTTGCGACATATGCCTTCAATGCGATTATGCCTCTAAGTCGTGCCTCGACATGTGGGAGATATAGTCACATCGAGGGTGTTACAAGTTGGTAATCAGAGCCTTCCCCGACCTTAGGAGCCCCATTGCTTGATCGTTTTTAGCGGCCGAGTTGTGTCTAGAAAAATGTTTTGAGTCTTCTAGGAATTATATATCGGAGAGATTAGGAATTCTTTTTACTTCCCAGTCTCCTCATCGCTCTGGTAAGGCATCCTGACGTAGAGTTTTGACTCTTCTCTTCTCAAATTTCACTAAACTTTTTTTAGGATCACGCGGGTATCTTGGAATAGTTCCGATGGTTTTATGATGAGAACATTGTCTTGGTGCCTCCTGTCAGGGGTTTAGTGGAAGTGTCCCGGGGAGTTGAGCTCTGAGGTGTTGTCATCATAATTTTATCGTTGTAGTTCTGGAATACCTGAGTTTAGTACGCCGACATCGAAAATCTCTTTTATGCAGTTCGTTGGTGAGATAACTTCGACGCCACCCAGTACTGGGGCGGGAGTTCGGGAGTATCGCCATAACTTGTATAATTGATGCTTTTCAAAGGTTGAGGTAGATGGTTTCCGAAGGTTTCTTGGTTATGTGTTGAAGGATGGATACAGCTGGATGTAGGAATTGCTAGTTTGGGTGAGATATTATGCTTCCCTTGTATCCCCAACACCTGATTGCATAACCGGAAAGGTTCGGGAGTTTCATAGGTGGGAATTCTTGTAGCTCTAGTTCTTCTTCCACGGATATTGGTTTGAGATTGGGATTTCTTACCGATTATTCCTTCTCAATTTATGGATATGTGACCATTTCAAGAGGAATGCATTCGTTCATTTTATTCGGATGTGAAGACTATATGTTGCAATTTTCTTTCCATTGGATTCAGCTTCAATATTTGTCTGTCAATGTGCTAATGGTGGTCAACCTCTTCAGGATGGCTCCTCCAACGCGCACGACTCCGAATCCTGATCCGCCACCACCTCCACCTCCTCCGGAGACATGGCAAGCTGTGATGGCCGCAACCAATGCAAACACATAGTTGATCATGCAAATTCTTCAAGAGCGCAATCAAGGCAACCAAGGGAATCAAGGCAGCAATCAGAATCACTTTGCTACACTCAACCAGTTCCTTGCTAACGGGCCAAAGACTTTCAGCAATTGTGTTGAGACAACCGATGCTGACGATTGGCTTGTGGATCTGTGCAAGCATTTCGAGTGCAGTAACGTCAGGCCTGAGGACTTTGTTAAGTTCGCTTCCTTCCAACTCAAAGATCAAGCTGCAGAATGGTTCCAGCAGTACAAGGATTCCTGAGGTGGACGTGTTATCACTTGGGATGATTTCCGTCGAGATTTTCGAGCTCATCATATTCCGCAGAGCGTGGTTGAAAGCAAGCGTGAGGAATTCCGCAACCTGAAGCAAGGCTCTTTGTCTGTCTATGACTACAACAAGTTGTTCCAGAAGCTCGCCCGCTTTGCCAAGCAGGACGTCCCTGATGAGAAGAGCATGATATACCAGTTCAGGGGTGGTCTCAGAGAAGAAATTCAGCTAGCTCTTGTTCTCTTTGAGCCCTTGAGATACGTTGAGTTCTACAACATGGCACTGAAGCAAGAGGCTGCTCAGTTGAGGTGTGATGCTTCCAAGAAGTGAGTCAGAGATGTTACTCCTTCCTCTACTCAAGTGGCCAAGCAACAGAAGTACTGGCTTCCTCCTCCTCCGTTTCGTCAGCCGTATCAGTAGAAGAGCAAAGGTGGCAGTGGTTCTTCCCACCTACCCAACCCTGGCTTTCAGAACAAGACTTCGTCTCAAGCTCCAAGATCGAGTGCTCCGTATCACCGTCCGCTTTCAAAGGTCACGTGCAACAAGTGCCAACAGAAGGGTCACTATGCCAACAAGTGTTTCAACCAGAGGCGTCCTCCTCCTCCTCCTCCTCCTCCTGTCAGATCGGCAAGTACAGCTGTGGTCAAGCATAACCCCAAGCATGCCAAGGTCAACTTGATGAATGCAGCTCAGGCAGAGGACTCGTTAGATGTGATTATGGGTAACCTTCCTGTTAATGATGTTCTTGCAAAAGTTCTGTTTGACACCGGTGCATCGCATTGTTTCATCTCGAAACCGTTTTCATCTAAGCATGGGTTGCCTTTGCAAATTTTTCCTAGTCCTTTAGCAGTTGTCTCTCCCGGTAAGCGCATGCATGCTAACTCCACTGCTCCGGATGTTACTATCACTTTGGGAGACTACAAGTTTCTATCTTCTCCTACGGTTCTTGGTGAGTCGGATATTGATCTTATTCTCGGAATGGATTGGCTTTCTAAGAACAAGGCACATCTTGATTGTGCTACCAGGCAGATTCAATTGACTCATTCGTCTGAGGATGTAATTGTCTTTGCCGCTCGTGAGAATACCATCCGTCTATTTCCTCTCAATGAGAAGGGTGAATTGGATGCTATCTCGCAAATTCCAGTCGTTTGCGAATATCAAGACATCTTTCCAGAAGAGCTTCCGGGAATGCCTCCGCACCGGCCAGTTGAATTCATTATTGATCTTGAACCTGGCACGGAACCTGTGTGCAAGCGTCCTTACAAGCTCGGACCTGAAGAGTTGAAGGAGCTGAAGAAGCAACTCAATATTCAAGAGAAAATGGGTCTCATCCGGCCTAGTTCTTATCCATGGGGTTGTGGTGTTCTTTTTGTGAAGAAGGATGGAACGGACCGACTTTGTGTTGACTACCGTCCAGTGAACAAGAAGACCATCAAGAACAAATACCCACTTCGCAACATCAATGAGCTGTTCGAACAACTCAAAGGTGCCCAAGTATTCTTCAAGCTTGATCTCCGTATGGGTTATCATCAGATTCGAATTCGTGAGCAAGATATTCCCAAGACGGCTTTCAGGACAAGCTTTGGTTCATATAAATACACTATCATGTCTTTTGGTCTCGTCAACGCTCCTCCGACGTTCTCTCGCATGATGAACTTCATCTTCAACGCCTACACAAATGACTTCGTTTTGGTCTATCTCGACGACATTCTGGTTTTCTCCAAGAACAAGGAAGATCATGCCAAGCAGTTGCGTTTGGTTCTTGATAAGCTCAGGGAACATCAGTTCTACGCCAAGTTCTCCAATTGTGAATTTTGGCTCGATGAGGTTCTTTATCTTGGTCATATCATCTCTGCCAAGGGCATTGCCGTGAATCCTGAGAAGGTGTCTACAATTGTGAATTGGGAACCTCCTCAGAACATGAAGCAACTCCGTAGCTTCCTCGGTCTCGCACGCTATTGCCGAAGATTCGTTGAAAACTTTTCTAAGATCGCGAAGCCTCTCTCAAATCTTCTTCAAAAGCACGTCAAGTACGTTTGGTCTCCGGAGTGTGATATTGCTTTCAACACTTTAAAAGGGAAATTGATCACTGCTCCAGTTCTGACTCCGCCTGATGAATCCAAGCCCTACGAGGTCTTTTGTGATGCCTCTCTCCAAGGCCTTGGCGCAGTATTGTTGCAAGAGAAGAAAGTTGTTGCTTATACCTCTCGCCAGTTGAAGCCGAATGAGAAGAACTACCCCACTCATGATCTCGAGTTGGCGGCAGTTGTGCATGCTCTTTTGACTTGGAGACATCTTCTATTGGGAAGAAAAGTGGACATTTTCACTGATCACAAGAGTCTCAAGTACATCTTCACTCAGCCTAATCTCAACCTCAGGCAAACTCGATGGGTCGAAACGATTCAAGAGTATAATCCGAGTATTGAGTATACACCAGGCAAGGCCAATGTGATCGCTGACGCATTGAGCAGGAAAGCCTACTGCAACAGTCTGATTCTTAAGCCTTATCAACCCGAGCTTTGTGAAGCTTTCCGCAAACTTAATCTGCAAATTGTTCCTCAAGGTTTCCTCGCCAACCTTCAAGTCTCTCCTACCTTGGAAGACCAGATTCGCCAAGCCCAGCTTCTTGATGCTATGGTGAAAAAGGTGAAGATTGGGATTGCCAAGAGCCAGTCCAAGTACAAGTGCTACCGCCTTGATGACAAGGACACTCTCTTCTTCGAGGATCGTATTGTTGTACCCAAAGGTGACCTTCGTAAAGTGATCATGAACGAGGCTCATAATTCTCTCCTCTCCATCCACCCTGGGAGTACGAAGATGTATCAGGACCTCAAGCAAGCTTATTGGTGGACGCGAATGAAGCGCGAGATTGCTCAATTCGTGAATGAATGTGATGTCTGCAGAAGAGTGAAGGCAGAACACCAAAGGCCAGCAGGTCTCCTCCAACCTCTTGCCATTACAGAATGGAAGTTTGACCACATTGAAATGGACTTCGTGACTGGGTTTCCAAAGTCCAAGCGTGGCAATGATGCTATATTCGTTGTCATCGACAAACTCACCAAAGTGGCTCACTTTCTGGCTATCAAAGAGTCGATCACTGCAGCTCAATTGGCGGAACTCTATACCTCTCAAATTGTCTCTCTGCACGGTATTCCACAAGTGATCTCTTCAGACTGTGGCAACATCTTTACCTCGAAGTTTTGGGATTCTTTTCAGAAGGCCATGGGCACCAACATCCGCTTCAGCACAGCTTTCCATCCTCAAACTAGCGGTCAAGTCGAGCGTGTCAACCAGATTCTTGAAGATATGCTCAGGGCTTGTGTGATCTCCTTCGGCATGAAGTGGGAGGATTGTCTTCCTTATGCTGAATTCTCCTACAACAACAATTTTCAAGCAAGTTCGGGCAAGGCCCCATTTGAAATTCTATATGGCAGGAAGTGCTGTACCCCTCTCAACTAGTCTGAAACCGGTGAACGTCAGCTTTTGAGTAATGACTTAATCACAGAGGCAGAAGAAATGTGCAAAGTCATTCGAGATAACCTCAAAGCAGCCCAATCCCGTCAGGAGAGCTACTATGATAGTAAGCACCGTGATTTGGCTTTCGAGATCGGAGATCATGTTTACCTCCGCGTCTCTCCTATGAAAGGTACCCGTCGCTTCGGTATCAAAGGGAAGCTTGCCCCCAGATACGTGGGACCTTTCAAGATTGTCAGCAAGAGAGGCGACCTCGCCTATCAACTCGAGCTTCCTTCAAACTTTGCAAATGTTCATGACGTGTTCCATGTCTCTCAGCTTCGAAAGTGCTTCAAGACTCCTGACTGCACCGTCAACTTCGAGGACATTGAGCTCCAAGAAGATCTCTCTTATCGTGAGCACCCAGTTGCTATTCTTGAAGAGACTGAACGCAAGACTCGCAACAAGTCAATCAAATTTCTCAAAGTCAAGTGGTCACACCATTCCGACTGTGAAGCTACCTGGGAACGCGAGGATCACCTCCGTTCTGAGTACCCGGCGTTCTTTCAGTCCTAGATCTCGGGACGAGATCCTTTCGTAGTGGTGGAGTGTTGTAACACCCCGGATGTAACTTTCCCAATTTGTACCCCAACTCTTGCCGTTTCCGGCGTTAAGTTATATTTATTTCCTCGGGTTCAGATTCTTTGTCTCCGTGTGTTGTTGTTGTTGTCATGCATCTCATATCATGTCATCATGTGCATTGCATTTGCATACGTGTTCGTCTCATGCATTCGAGCATTTTCCCCGTTGTCCATTTTGCATTACGGCGCTTCGTTCTCCTCCGGTTGTCAATTCTAGCTTTCTTTTGTGTGGGGGGATTAAACATTTCCAGATTGGACCGAGACTTGCCAAGCGGCCTTGTTTTACTACCGATAGACCGCCTGTCAAGTTTCGTATCATTTGGACTTCGTTTGATACTCCAACGGTTAACCGAAGGACCGAAAAGGCCTCGTGTGTGTTGCAGCCCAACACCCCTCCAATTTGGCCCAAAATCCACCTAACTCTGCTCCATCACCTAGAGCGTTCGATCACGATCGCGTGGCCGAAAACCGCACCTCATTTGGACTCTCCTAGCCCCCTCTACCTATAAAACTAGCCACTCCTCTGAAATTTCCGGATCCCCCCTCGTCCTCAAACCCTAAATCCCAGATCCGTGCCGGCCGGACACGTCCGCCCCGGCCGGACGCGTCCGCTCCGCCGTCGCCAGCCTCCCCGCGCTCGCCACGTGGCAAGCCGCCGCCGTCTCCGCCCG
>NC_057803.1:316676040-316728333 GCF_018294505.1 Triticum aestivum
CGCCGCCTCCTCCTCCGCGCCGCTGCTGCCGGAGCAAGCCGGCCCCGCCGCCGACGAACCCCGCCGCGCCTCGCTGCCGCACCTCCTTTGTCATCGCCACGCCTCTCCGCCGCCTCTCCGACTCGCCGGCGACCGGATCCGGCGAGATCCGACCACGGGAGGGCCGGATCCGGCGCCCCCAACCCCGGCCGCCGCCGTCCTTGACTTCTCCGGCGAGCCGTGCCGCCGTCCTCGGATTCCGTGCCATGAACAGTAAACCCTAGATCTGTCCCGGAGAGGTTGTTTTTCTTCTAAGTCCCCGGATTTTCAGTTCAAGTGCTCCCGTTCGCGGCTCCGTAACTTTGCATCCGTAGCTCCGATTCATGCATATAGCATATCAAAATGTTCACCTCAGAGAGTACATCATTTCATTCCATTGCATCATTTTCATTTGAGTTCATCTTGATGCCTGAAATGCTGTTAGAAGAGGGATACTTGAGATAATTGTCCGATCTGCTACTCCGTTTAGGTTTTTGTCATTTTTGCCATGATTAATGTGTGCATGATATCCCCTGATGCTCTACATGTGTTTTGTTAAGGGTTTTGTCATCTTTCTAGAGGTGCAACCCATGTATTTTTAGGATGTGTGTGGTGACTAGTGCAAGCTTGCAAAGTGGTGCACTTGCTAATTCTATTTTCAGGGACTTTGTAATTTCACTAAGTCCTGGAGCTGTTTATCTCATGATGCCATATGTTCTTGTTGTTTCCTAGTGATCCGTGCCTCTTTTGAGGATGATCAGTAAGGATGTTTTGTTAATATTGTAGTGCTATATCCATCCATGTCTTTGTTTGAAATTATGGAGCACCCTAGCTTGAGTCAATCGAGCTCTACTTTTGCTACTTCGTGAATCTGGGCAGATTGTCTACTTGTTAGCGATTTTGCCGAGGATGTTGTAGTTGATCCGTGCATGTTATGCTATTGTTCTTGCCATGTCTAGCTTGCATTTTGTGTATTCTTGATGGGTGTATGCTTAGATTGTCATGACTTGCTCCGTAGTGAGTGCATCGTGCTCGTAAACATGACTACTTGAGTTATATTTCAGCTTGCTCCAGTTTTCACTAAGTATGAAAACTGATTAGGTTTTTTTGCTATGTTCACATGCTTGCAATTGTTTTTTCTGATCCCTTTTGGCTCAAGGTCACTAAGGGACTTTTGTTAAGTTATTTGAGTAGCTCCATGCCATGCTTTACTTTGCCATGTTCAGGTCCTGTAGCATGTAGTTTTGTTGCTCCGAAGAGTGCTACCTGATCTGAAATTCCAGACAAGTGTTAATTTCACTAAGTGTGAGATCTGTTTGTCATATGCATTTTTGCCATGCTTGTTTGAACCTGTTAATGGATGATTTGGCCGTAGCTCAGTGCTAGACTTTTGTTAAGCATCTTGTGTGCATCCCTACCATGCATTTTGTTGTCATGTTTGGGTGCTGTAGCATGTTCATCTCTTTGCATTTAGATGACTACTTGTTGTAAATCGCAGACCGGTGTCATTTTTGTTTCGCTTGCCATTTCCAAACCGTAACTCCGATTCCGGCGTTCTTTATATCGTTTTCAAGAGATTTCATCTCACCTTTCCAGTGGCACACTTGGTTTTCCAAGATGATGCCAGGTTCATGCATTTCCTGTCATATCTTGCATTTCGCATCCCGCATCGCATCCCGCATAGCATATCATCATTGCATCATTTTGCTTGATCTTTGCACGTGGTTGATTGTATCCTTGTTGCTTGTTTGTCTTGTTTGGGTAGAGCTGGGAGACGAGTTCGCTAACGAGGAGCCCGTTGAGTTTGCTTTCGAGGATCCAGTCAACTCTGACAACTGTGCAGGCAAGATGATCATACCCTCGAAATCACTACTATCTTTGCTATGCTAGTTTGCTCGCTCTTTTGCTATGCCAATGCTATGATGCCTACCACTTGCTTGCAAGCCTCCCAAATTGCCATGTCAAATCTCTAACCCACCATTGTCCTAGCAAACCGTTATTTGGCTATGTTACCGCTTTGCTCAGCCCCTCTTATAGTGTTGCTAGTTGCAGGTGAAGATTGAAGGCCGTTCCTTGTTGGAACATTTATTTACTTGTTGGGATATCATTATATTGCTATGTTATCTTAATGCATCTATATACTTGGTAAAGGGTGGAAGGCTCGGCCTCTCGCCTAGTGTTCTGTTCCACTCTTGCCGCCCTAGTTTCCGTCATATCGGTGTTATGTTCCCGGATTTTGCGTTCCTTACGCGGTTGGGTTATAATGGGAATCCCTTGATAGTTCGCCTTGATTAAAGCTTTTCCAGCAATGCCCAACCTTGGTTTTACCATTTGCCACCTAGCCTTTTCTTTCCCTTGGGTTCTGCAGACTCAAGGGTCATCATTATTTTAACCCACCCGGGCCAATGCTCCTCTGAGTGTTGGTCCACCTGTCAGCTACCGGTGGCCACCAGGGGCAAGTCTAGGCTGGCCTACTCGTACCTAAGACAATCTGAGTGTGCCCTGAGAAAGAAATATGTGCAGCTCCTATCGGGATTTGTCAGCACATTCGAGCGGTGTTGCTGGTCTTGTTTTAACCTGTCGAAGTGTCTTGAATTACCGAGATACCGAGTCTGATCGGAACGTCTTGGGAGGAGGTCTATTCCTTCGTTGACCGTGAGAGCTTGTCATGGGCTAAGTTGGGACTCCCCTGTAGGGATTTGAACTTTTGAAAGCCGTGCCCGCAGTTATGGGCAGATGAGAATTTGTTAATGTCCGGTTGTAGATAACTTGAACCTTAACTTAATTAAAATGAATCAACTGAGTGTGTTACCGTGATGGCCTCTTCTCGGCAGAGTCCGGGAAGTGGACACGGTGTTTTAGTAATGTTTGCGTAGGTTGCTCTCTAGTTCCTCGCTCGTGCCTTGCCTCCTCTTCTCGCTCTCTTTTGCGAATAAGTTAGCCACCATAGTTGCTAGTCGCTTGCTGCAGTTCCACTTATATTTACCTTGCCTTACCTACAAGCTTAAATAGTCTTGATCGCGAGGGTGCGAGATTGCCGAGTCCCTATGGCTCACAGATTACTATTACCCCAGATGCAGGGCCTGATGATTCCGCTCCAGCAGACGCGTATGAGCTCAAGTGGGAGTTCGACGAAGACTCTCAACGTTACTATGTTTCCTTTCCCGATGATCAATAGTGGTGCCCAGTTGGGGGTGATTGGGACCATGTCGCATGTTGGGCTCTCTTCTACTTTGGCACCGTAGTCGGGCCATGAGTGCTTGGATGATGTAATGTTATTTATGTACTTGATTGACGTGGCGAGTGTAAGCCAACTATGTTATCTCCCCTTCATGATTTATATTACATGGGATGTTTGTGAAGATTGCCTAACTTGCGACATATGCCTTGAATGCGATTATGCCTCTAAGTCGTGCCTCGACACGTGGGAGATATAGTCGCATCGAGGGTGTTACAGCCAGCTAGAGAGCAACAATGATCATAAGCATGCATTATGCATAAGTAACATTGGACACTAGCATGAGTAGGATATGGACACCATGAACATAAATATCATAGAGGCTATGTTGGTTTTGATTCAACTACATGCATGAACATGTACCAAGTCAAGCCACTTGAACATTCAGAGGAGGATACCATATCATCATACTACATCACAATCATTTCAACGCTATGTTGATATCCAAGATAAATCATTATTCACTCCCAGATACTTATGCATGGCATGAGAAACTATAATCTCTAATTGTCATTGCAAACATCTTTAATCATAATGGGATGGATCATGGATACTCGGTTAAACATATTTGCATAAAAAGAACAAGTCGAGTTCATACCAGTTTCTCTCTGCCACGACCAGTTCATCTAATATCATCATTATTACCTTTCACTTGTACGACCGAAGGTATGGAAATAATAATAGTGCAAGAGTACCATGGACTAAGTTGGAATCTGCAAAACATTTTATTCAACAGGAGAAGACAAGGTAAAATGTGCTCTTTATTAGTTCAACAGTTATTCATGTGAGAGCCACTCAACATTTTCATTGTGGTCTTCTCCTCGGTACAACTCGAATAAAAGGAAAAGAAATTCAGAGAAACACACTGAAATATTTTTGGAGGTTTTGGTTTACTTCAACAAGCAAATAAAAAGCAAAAATGAGAAAAACTATTTACACGGGAAAGCTCCCGACAAAGAAAAGAAGAACAAGGAAATATTTTTGGGTTTTCTTTTTAATAGTTCTACTAAGCATGATAGAGGCGAAGGTGTCCCAATGTTTCAACGAGATAGATATCGTTTTTTGTGGGAGTCGACTTTGACGATCCGACTAAGAACGTGCGAAGACGTCGCGCCTTAGCAATCGCTAAACCAACTTCCAAGGGTTATTGACCACGCCGGAGCACGATCAACCTGACCACGAGGGTCTATTTCCTGCAAGCAAATGAAGAACAAGCAAGAAACTGAGATTGCAATCTGGATATTGCGAATAAAAGAGGAAAGCTTTATTAAAGAAGGTGGGGTTCTGTGACGTCTTGGTCTGGTCGTTGGACACAAACGAAGTACGCGAAGTTGCAGCTATGGCGAACTTTTAGTCTAAACAAAACCCAAAGTCTAAATGATGCCCTAAGGGCCGTATATATGGAGGAAGAGGGGGGGGGGTTTCATGGCCCTTGAAGGAGGGGTCCGAAACCAACCCTATCTCTTGTTTCCCCACACATACGGAATCTAAAAACAACCTATACTTAAGTATTTCGAAAATACATGGGCCTGGCCCAATAATAAGGTGATGCAGCACCTAAAATATTCTCTGGACGAAATTTATGAAGTGGCATCTTGTATATTTCGTCCAAGGCTTCATGCACCCCTTATGGTGGCTTCAAAGTCCTGAAATCATCACTTGTAACTCCGTTCTTGACCCCCTTGCGCATGCCATCATCTCCATGCTTGGTCTTGCTCCAGTGTTCATCCCTCTTATCCATGCCAGGCCCTTCATTTGTAAGCAAAACAAATGTATCCAATTTAGGCAGCATCATATTCTCATGAACATTAGAATCATTACCAAGAAACGAAAGTACCTGATAATTTAATTGGCATGCGCGAGCTCTAGTAATTGGTCCAATATGTATAACAGTATGTATAGCAGCAGGGGCTGTGGGTGTAACAATGGTATTGATGTCCTCATCATCCTCCCCTTCTTGAAATGAAGTCGTCCTCGATGGAAGCTCATCTTCCTCACCCAAATAAGGCTTCGAATCTGCAATGTTAAAAGTGGGACTAACCCAAAAATCTGCATGCAGCTCAATTTTATATGCATTATCATTTATTTTCTCTAACACCTTAAAAGGACCTTCAGCACGTGGAATTAGCTTTGATTTGCGCAAATTAGGAAATCTATCCTTTCGCAAATGTAACCAAACAAGATCTCCAGGTGCAAACACAACATGCTTTCTACCCTTATATCCAGCAAGTTTATATTTAGCATTCATACGCTCAATGTTTTCCTTAGTTAACTCATGCATTTTTAAAATCAATTCAACACGTTCTTTAGCATCAAAATTAACCTTCTCGGAAGATGGAAGAGGCAACAAATCAATAGGTGCACGAGGTAGGAAACCATACACAATTTCAAAAGGGCACATCTTAGTAGTAGAATGAATTGAACGATTATAAGCAAATTCAATATGAGGAAAGCATTCTTTCCATATTTTCTTATTATTCTTCAAAACAGCCCTAAGCATAGTAGACAATGTTCTATTGACTACTTCAGTTTGTCCATCAGTTTGGGGGTGACAAGTAGTACTAAAAAGCAGTTTAGTCCCCAACTTAGCCCATAAACATCTCCAAAAGTGGCTAAGAAATTTAGTATCACGATATGAAACAAATGTATTTGGCACACCATGCAAGCGAATAATTTCATGAAAGAACAAATCAGCAACATTAATAGCATCATCGCTTTTATGACATGGTATAAAGTGTGCCATTTTCAAGAACCTATCCATGACAACAAATATGCTATCCCTCCCCTTCTTTATTCAAGGTAAACCTAAAACAAAGTCCATAGATATGTCCTCCCAAGGAACACTAGGTACAGGCAAAGGCATATAAAAACCATGAGGATTGAGTCATGACTTAGCTTTTTGACATGTAGTGCAGCGAGCAACAAAATGCTCAACATCTCGTCTCATCTTTGGCCAAAAGAAATGTGTAGCAAGTATATCCTTCGTCTTCTTGATGCCAAAGTGTCCCATTAATCCTCCTCCACGTGTCTCCTGCAACAACAAAAGACGAACGGAGCTAGCTAGAATGCATAGCTTGTTAGCACGAAACACAAATCCATCGTTAAGAATGAACTTGTTCCAAGTTATCCCTTCCTTACAATTATGCAATACATCTTTAAAGTCAGCATCATGCACATAGTGATCTTTGATGGTCTCCAAACCAAATATTTTAAACTCAAGTTGTGAAAGCATAGTATAACGACGAGACAATGCATCAGCAATAACATTTTCTTTACCCTTCTTGTGTTTAATGACATAAGGGAAAGTCTCAATGAATTCAACCCATTTAGCATGTCTACGGTTCAGTTTTGCTTGACTTTTAATGTGTTTCAAAGATTCATGATCAGAATGTATAACAAATTCTTTGGGCCATAAATAATGTTGCCATGTTTCTAAGGTTCGAGCAAGAGCATATAATTCTTTATCATAAGTAGAATAGTTCAGACTAGGCCCACTCAATTTTTCAGAAAAGTATGCAACAGGTTTGCCATCTTGTAATAACACACCTCCTAATCGAATTCCACTAGCATCACATTCAAGCTCAAAAGTCTTATTAAAATAAGGAAGTTGGAGTAAAGGAGCATGTGTCAACTTATCTTTCAATACCGTGAAGGCTTCTTCCTGTGCGGTACCCCAAACAAAAGGCACATCCTTCTTTGTAAGCTCGTTGAGAGGTGCAACAATGGTGCTGAAATATCTCACAAAATGCCTATAGAAACCAGCGAGGCCAAGGAAACTCCTCACTTGTGTGACAGTTTTGGGCTGCGGCCAACTCTCAATAGCTTCAATCTTGGCTTTATCAACTTCAATTCCCTGTGGAGTAACAACATAGCCAAGAAAAGATACTCGGTCGGTGCAAAAGGTGCACTTTCCAAGGTTACCGAACAAACATGCATCACGTAGAGCAATAAAAACAACACGTGAATGTTCCAAATGTTCCTCCAAAGATTTGCTATAATCAATATGTCATCAAAGTAAACTACCACAAATCGTCCAATGAAAGCACGTAAAACTTCATTCATTAATCTCATGAAAGTACTAGGTGCATTAGTTAACCCAAAAGGCATGAATAACCACTCATTTAATCCAAACTTAGTTTTAAATGCTGTTTTCCATTCATCTCCCAATTTCATATGAATTTGATGGTATCCACTATGCAAATCAACTTTGGAGAATATTGTAGAGCCACTCAATTCATCAAGCATATCATCTAGCCTAGGAATGGGATGACGATAAAGAATAGTAATATTATTAATGGCTCTACAATCGACGCACATACGCGATGTACCATCCTTTTTTGACACTAAAATGATAGGAACAACACAAGGACTAAGGGATTCGTGTATATAACCTTTGTCGAGCAGTTCTTGTACTTGACGCATGATCTCCTTCGTCTCCTCTGGATTGGTACAGTATGGTGCACGGTTGGGTAATGATACACCGGGAATTAAGTCAATTTGATGCTCAACCCCTCGAATAGGTGGTAATCCCGGTGGCACGTCTTATGGGAAGACGTCAGCGAACTCCTGCAAAATGTTAGTGACAGCAGGGGGCAAAGAGGAAGGCATGTCCTCGAATGAAAATAATGCCTCTTTGCACACAAAAGCATAGCAATCAGATTTGCTAAAATCTAGATCATCAATATCAGATTTGGTGGCAAGTAAACATGCACTTTTCAATCTAATTTCAGAAGCAACAATAGATGGTTTATTATTAGGCTTCATTTGTTGCTCAAATTCTTTTGCGACAATATGATTTTCGCTCTTATTTTGCTCCTGTTTTTCTTTATTAGCTCTATTAATATCATCTTTCAAAATGGAATCAGGACTCATAGGAAGCAAAGTAATATTTTTGTCCTTATGAACAAAAGTATACTGATTGTTTCTACCATGGTGTACAGAATTTTTATCAAATTGCCATGGTCTACCAAGTAATAAGGAATATGCTTGCATAGGTACCACATCACAATCAACATAATCAGCATATGTAGAGATACTAAAATGCACACGAACGGTACGTGTTACCTTAACCTTGCCATTGTTGTTGAACCGTTGGATGTAGTAAGGATGTGGATGCGGTCTTGTGGTGAAAGAAAGCTTCTCCACCATCTCCATGCTAGCCAAGTTGTTGCAGCTCCCTCCATCTATGATGATGCGAATAGAACGTTCCTTCACAACTCCCTTTGTATGGAACAAATTATGCCTCTGATTTTGCTCAGCTTGTGTAACCTGCACACTCAAAATACGTTGAGCAACTAAAGATTCATACCTGTCAGCATCTTCTGCAGCCATGTATTGCGTCTCATGATCAGAATCATCTCCGCCGTGTTCTTCATGTGTAATAAGAGCCAATGTCTCCTCATCACAGTCACTAGCAGACTCATACCCACCATCCTCAGTAGCAATCATCACACGCTGAGATTTGCATTCTCTCGCGAAATGTCCTCTTCCCTTACAACAATGACAAATAATATCACTTGTGTGCCCTGTTGATGCCATGGAAGAAGCAGAGCTCTGCGCAGGCCCGGTAGGTGTGCTCTTGGCAGATAGTGGTGGTTGTGCCTTCTTTCTTGTATCATGGCTGGAGGTGGCACCTCATGGAGATGCTGGTGCAATGGATGTAGAGGATGCACGTGGTGTCCATGATGAAGATCGACCTGCAGAAAAGTTAGTTTGCGCGAATGACTGTCGATCCTGCACTTCACGTTCAGCTTTACAAGCAAGATGGAATAAACGAGTGATATTAGTATACTCCTTATACTCTAGAATGGTCTGAATCTCTCTATTTAATCCACCCATAAAACGTGGAAGCATAGCTTCATTCTCCTCAACAATACCACATCTAATCATGCCAGTTTGTAATCCCTGATAATATTCTTCTACATAATTTTTTCCTTGTCTTAAACACTGCAATTTTTGAAGTAATTCACGTTCATAATATGGTGGAACCCAACGAGTAAGCATAGCAGTTTTCAAAGCAGCCCAAGTAGCTGGAATAGGATATAATCTACAATGTTCAGACCACCAAACACATGCAAAGCTCGTGAAAGGACAAACAATAATAGGAACACGTCTCTCCTCATGATATTGTAAACATGTAAATCGTTGTTCAGTTTCTAACTCCCAATTAAGATATATATCAGGAACATATCTACCCTCAAATGGTGGAATACTCAATTTCAGTTTAGGGAGATGGTCACGATCTCGTACCTGAGGGAGAGCCCTACCATTGCCACTATTTGCATGTGGACGACCTGGTGGTTGCACGTAGTTCTGATTTTGATCAACCTCATCCTCGTAATCACCCACCTAATCATCCTCCTCCGCATCAGCAACAGGAGCCAGAGAAGTATCAGCAGCAGCACCAATAGTTTGGCCAGGCGCAAGAGGGACACTGCTCGCTCGGCGGAGGGCTGTTTTGCAACGTGGAGGTAGTCGTTGTTGTTGTTGTAGAGGTGCGTTAGGTGTATCCGGTGGTGGTGGTGGAAGACGCGCGAGCAATTCATTGAACTTGTTACCGAGATTTGTTTCGAACGTCTTGTCCATGCCATCTATCTTCTCCATGGCCTCTTCAAATCTGTTGAGCACATCTTGCACCTGTTCACTCATCATTTGCTGAAATTTATCATGCAACTCCTTATTCGTCATGTTCTCCCAGTCAGTCTCGTCGGCTTGTGATCCTGCCATGGTTAGCAGCAATAGAAACACACAAGAATATGATCCTACATACTACTAACAAGAGGTGGAGGTGGGTGTCACAAAGCCGTTAAGCAAATCTCAAATTCTTACTAGTTCTTACTCAGCAGCAGGCGGTGATCGGCAACCGTCGTAGTCAAAACTCTCAAAGCTTGGATAGAGCGATTACTAGGGAGAGTCAAATGCACGACGTAGATGTATGTGGAGCTGGGAAGGCTTATAATATGGTAGCAAAAAGGGTCAGCAATAATCAATTCAGAGATGTAAAGTTGAATAAATGTTCAACGACGATACTATGTTGGTCCTAGGCTAAACCGTGCTAGAGACGCGAGCCTAGAACACTAACAAAATCACGGCGCTGCACGTAAACAAGGGCAAATCACACTCTGGATTTTTTATTGCTCTGTTTTTTTGGTGCTCCTCTTTTTTTGCGCTCCACTTTTTTTTGCGAAAAATCACTATAATGGCGAGTGTGTCAAAACTCTTCCCTCGTCAAACTGACAGGATGGGCACGATTTTACATTTTTTCGGAAATCAGGGCAGCGACGACGAAAAAGTGCGACAAAAAATCACTATGATGGCGAGTGTCTCAAAATGCTCCGTGGGACCTAAAAATAGGATAGGAAAAAATATTTTTGGTCGCCGAAATTTTGGCCTAAAAACTGCCCGGGGGTCTCCAGACTTTTTTTTCGAGACCTACTTAGGCAAGGAAACACAAAACGAAAACTAGATGTATCTCGAAAACAATCCTAATATGAAAAGAACTCGGATTGGTGGTGGACAAGAAGATGTATATGTGGACTCAAATTAGTGGTGGACAGACAGATGTATATGTGGACCCGGATTGGTGGTGGACAAGTGGATGTATATGTGGACTCGGATTGGAAGTGGACAGGCGGATGTATATGGCAGCGGTAAGGAATATGTTGTTGGTGGTGGTAGATGGCAGGGACGATGATGATGGTGCGGCGGCAGCGTGACAACTTATGACCAGAACTCGAAACTCTAAAAGACTAGACTCTAAGACCAACAACTAGACACGACGATGCAACCGCAAATTCAATAAAGCAAAATACTGAAAAGACTATGCAAAGGCTCAGACTGGTTCAGATATGATGAACTAACCCTAATTTTTTTTGGCTTTTTCGTGGACTGTAGGTATGAAGAACATACTCGATTTAAACTACAAAAAACTGTAAAATCTCACCAAGCAACCTAGAAATCTGATACCACTTGATAGAGGCGAAGGTGTCCCTATGTTTTGATGAGATAGATATCGTTTTCTGTGGGATTCGACTTTTACGATCCGACTATGAACATGCGAAGACGTCGCGCCTTAGCAATCGCTAAACCAACTTCCGAGGGTTATTGACCATGCCGGAGCACGATCAACCTGACCACGAGGGTCTATTTACTGCAAGCCAACCAAGAACAAGCAAGAAACTGAGATTGCAATCTAGATATTGCGAATAAAAGAGGAAAGCTTTATTAATGAAGGTGGGGTTCTGTGACGTCTTGGTCTGGTCGTTGGACACAAACGAAGTACGCGAAGTTGCAGCTATGGCGAACTTTTAGTCTAAACAAAACCCAAAGTCTAAACGATGCCCTAAGGGCTGTATATATGGAGGCAGAGGGGGGGGGATTTCGTGTGCCTTGAAGGAGGGGTCCGAAACCAACCCTATCTCTTGTTATGAAGGTGACGCAACACCTAAAATAGTCTCTGGACGAAATTTATGAAGTGGCATCTTGTATATTTCATCCAAGGCTTCATGCACTCCTTATGCTGGCTTCAAAGTCCTGAAATCATCACTTGTAACTCCATTCTTGATCCCCTTGCGCATGCCATCATCTCCATGCTTGGTCTTGCTCCAGTGTTCATCCCTCTTATCCATGCGAGGCCCTTCATTTGTAAGCAAAACAAATGTATCCAATTTAGGCAGCATCATATTCTCATGAATATTAGAATCATTACCAAGAAACGAAAGTACTTGATAATTTAATTGGCATGCACGAGCTCTAGTAATTGGTCCAGTATGTATAGCAGTATGTATAGCAGCAGGGGCTGTGGGTGTAACAATGGTATTGATGTCGTCATCAAAGCATGCATAGAAAGTAAACTACTACAACTAACTTTTTAGTTTTTCTAAAGTTTTTCAAACACACAAGAAGAAAGCAAGAAAAAAATAAAATCTAAGCATGGATGATACAATGAAAAAGTGTGAACACCGACAAATGAATATAAGTGAGCATGAATATAATGTCGGTGAGAAACACGTACTCCCCCAAGCTTAGGCTTTTGGGCTAACTTGGTAATCAATCAGTAGCCTGGAGGGTAGTAGTCGGCGTGGTAGCTCACGGAGGCTCTTGGTGCGGATGTCTCGGCCTGCCGTGCTGCCTCCAGTGCTGTGTTGTGTGCTCGGGCCTTGCTCTCAAGAACAAAATATCTTCCTTTCATGTGACAGTCAAAAAGAGCAGGCGCATGCAAATATGTATGCACTACAGATTTTTGATTAAACAATAAATTATAAGTGAAGTTATCAACCTTTCCCTTGAGAATTTTATGCTCTTTTAAGGTGTTAAAATCTAAATACTGCGTGGCTAGGGTAGGATCAAAGCGCAAAGGTGAAACACCTAGCCCTCATGCTAAACGCGTGGCATAAATTCCACCATAGAACCAGCCAGTGTTAGCATTGTGATGAAGTCTACGTGCAACAATCGCTCCAAGGTTATAATTCCTTTCACTAGTGAGAGCGGTGCGAATGAGGCTCAAGTCTGGCGCACAAAGTATGCTACAGTCTTGCTTGCCTACTATGCATTTCTCGTTAAATAATACAAAATACTGAATTACGGGAAAATGAATGCTCTTTATTCTTCCTTGTGTCACTCCCCTATTTTCACCGTAGCAAAGGCTGGTCAAGAAAGACTCGAACTCAGCCTTCGGTGGTTCGTCAAGCGAGCCCCAATATGGAAGTTTGCAATGGTAAGCAAAATTCTCGAGTGAGATGGAAATGGATTATCATAAAGCATAAAAGACACTCTAGACTCACAAGGGAAGAATTTAAATCCTTTGACAAATGACTTAGTGAGAAGGTGGCATTGCTCGCACTTATCTGAAATGTAGGGACCAAGATCGACATTGTGAACATATTGCTCAAATTCCTCCTTAATGCCCACACGCATCATATATTCATCGCAAGGCCATAAGCATGTTTTGGTGGCGGCATCTCATGTGGAACTTTCACTTGGTTCAACATAAGACCGGCGAGTAGAACTGTCACTAGAAGATGCTCTCGAGGATCGCCTCCTCGAGGAACTCCTTCCAAATAGGTTCATCATGTCCCCGTACAATTTTCTGAAAATAAAATTTTTTGGGGTGACAAAAATTATCAACAAAACTTTATAAGATTGATACCAACTACTCATAGGGATACATAGAGGCCAAAGCAAGCATTCAAACTACTTAGAACACTAAGAATTCAACATGCAAGCCCATCTAGAGCAGCACCAAGAGTAGCTAATTATTCAAAGTATAAACCACTAACACAAAAACTAATTGGACAAACAATGGAGTCGCATACCAAGCAACAATCCCCCGAAACAGTTTCGGAAACGGAGCTTCGAGCAAAGAGATCGAAATCCGCGAGTTTGAGAGCAAGAACACAGGAGAGAGGGCAATGGAGATTTTTTTCTGGAGGTAGGTGATCATGTGGTATAAAGAGATAAGTGAGAGGGCCCACGTGGGGACCACAACCCACCAGGGCGCGCCTGGGGGTCTTGGCGTGCCCAGGTGGGTTGTGCCCACCTGGTGCACCTCCCTCTGATGTTTATTGGACCAAAAATTCTCAAATATTCAGAAAAAAATCATATTAAATTTTCAGGGCATTTTGAGAACTTTTATTTTTGGGTCATTTTATTATTGCACAGGAAATTCAGAAAACAGACAAAACATGGCATTTTATTTTATTTAACTAATAAAAACAGAGAATAAAAAGTAGGGACAGAAAGTAGTGCTTACTAAATTTATAAACTTCATGCTGTTAAAAAATGATTCATTAATAAGGTTGATCAAGTCTTATTAACAACCACTTTCGATTAGCATGAAACCGAAGAACTTTCGTAAATCACTAAGTTACCTCAATGGGGATATGAATGTCCCCAACAATAAGCATTTCATATTTCTTTTTGACAGTAGGTAGAGGTATTTGAAAACTTCCAATATTGATTGTCGAAGATTTTTCAATAACATTAATACCATTCACTTGGAATTGTTTCTTCGGAAAGTGCACCGTATGCTCATTACCATTAATATGAAAAGTGACCATGCTTTTATTGCAATCAATAACAGCCCCGGTAGTATTCAAGAAGGGTCTACCAAGGATAATCGACATGTTTCCGTCCTCGAGCATCTCAAGTATAACAAAGTCAGTCAAAATAGTAACATTAGCAACAACAATGGGCACATCCTCACAGATACCGATAGTTATGGCAGTTGATTTATCAGCCATTTCCAAAGATATTTCAGTAGGTGTGAGTTTATTCAAATCAAGTCTTTTATATAAAGAAAAAGGCATAACACTAACACCAGCTCCTGAATCACACAAAGCAGTTTTCACATAATTCTTTTAAATAGAGCATGGTATAGTTGGTATTCCCGGATCTCCATGTTTTTGAGGCACATAAAAGTGTAATTAGCAAGCATAGTGGAGATTTCAGCTTTCGGTATTGATGAGGACATGACTACCTTGGATACGACCAAAAATATTGCATACATGCATATTTGTCAGGTGATTTCTAGTGCAAACTATTCAATAATTTATTTATGTTATCCAGAACAAAAATACTTCACACACTTTTGTGTTTTGTCTAATTGCAGGTGTATGGGACATTTGTACAATCCACATATGAAGATAAGGGAAAAGGAGAAGTTTAGGTTCTGTTTAAAAAGTCCTCTCACGTCACTTTTGGGCCAAGAGAAGATAGAGTCCAAGTCTCTCACGTTCTGGATTCAGATTCGGACTGCACAAACATACCTGACTCATAACGCCAACAACTTTTTCATACGGACTCCGAATTGGGTGATTCTGTTTTGTTGGAAAGTAGATTTCATGATCTTTCCAACCCAATTGGATTCACCTTTAAGTTCGTCCGGAGCATTGAGATATCAACAAAACAATCTGACGCTGCAGCAGAATCCGAGTCAAACAACAAGTCCAAAGGTGTTGCATCACCTCCACTTGGGCCCATGAGCCTTGTACGACCTATGGTTAGTTTTAGGCTGCCTTGGGACGTCCTTCCACCTCCTTGGCCGCCACCCCTTGCTCCTATATAAGTATATCCATCTAGTAGCTTTTTCCTTGGGACTTGTTTAGTTAAAAGTTAGCCATTGTGATGAGGACATCAATACAATTTTTACACCCACAGCCCCTGCTGCTATACATACTGGACCAATTACTAGAGCTCGTGCACGCCAACTAAATTACCAGGTACTTTCGTTTCTTGGTAATGATTCTAATGTTCATGAGAATATGATGCTGCCTAAATTGGATACATTTGTTTTGCTTACAAATGAAGGGCCTAGCTTGGAGAAGGATGAACATTGGAGCAAGAACAAGCATGGAGATGATGGCATGCGCAAGGGGAACAAGAACGGAGTTACAAGTGATGATTTCAGGACTTTGAAGCCACCATAATGGGTGCATGAAGCCTTGGACGAAATATACAAGATGCCACTTCATAAATTTCGTCCCGAGGCTATTTTAGGTGCTGCGTCACCTTATTATTGGGCCAGGCCCATGTAATTTCGAAATACATAAGTATAGGCTATTTTTAGAGTCCGTATGTGTGGGGAAACAAGAGATAGGGTTGATTTCGGACCCCTCCACCAAGGCCCACGAAATTCCCCCCCTCTTCCTCCATATATACAGCCCTTAGGGCATCGTTTAGACTTTGGGTTTTGTTTAGATTAAAAGTTCGCCATAGCTGCAACTTCGCGTACTTCGTTTGTGTTCAACGACCAGACAAAGGCGTCACAGAACCCCACCTTGATCAATAAAGCTTTCATCTTATATTCGCAATATCCAGATTGCAATCTCAGTTTCTTGCTTGTTCTTCGTTTGCTCGCAGGAAACAGACCCTCGTGGTCAGGTTGATCGTGCTCCGGCGTGGTCAATAACCTCTCGGAGTTGGTTTAGCGATTGCTAAGGCGCGACGTCCTCGCACGTTCGTAGTCGGATCATCAAAGTCGACTTCCACCAAAGCGAAATCCACCATCTCATCGAAAGACGGGACACCTTAGCCTCTATCAAGTGGTATCAGATTTCCAGGTTGCTCGGTGAGATTTTACAGTTTTTCGTAGTTTAGATCGAGTTTGTTCTTCATACCTACAGTCCACGAAAAAGCCACAAAAAAAAATTAGGGTTAGTTCATCATATCCGAACCAATCTGAGCCTTTGCATAATCTTTTTAGGGTTTTGCTTTGTTGAATTTGCGGTTGCATCGTCGTGTCTAGTTGCTGGTCTTAGAGTCTAGTCTTTTAGAGTTTCGAGTTCTGGTCATAAGTTGTCACGCCGCCGCCGCACCATCATCATCGCCCCTACCATCTACCACCACCGCTCCGAATCCGTATCCATATACCACCACCAATCCGTGTCCATATACCACCACCGATCCATATCCATATACTACCACCGCTACCACCACCGCTGCCATATACCACCACCATATATCCACCACCAATCCGAGTTCCTTGCTTATTAGGGTTGTTTTTGAGATCCATCTAGATTCCGATTCGTGTTTCCTTGCCGGAGTAGGTTTTGGAAAAAAAACAAAGAGTCGGGTAGCCACGCTCCGTTTAGGCCCAAAATTTTTCGAAAACGCATTTTTCGAAAAATTTTCTAGCTATCCTATCTTTAGGTATTTCTGAGTGTTTTGAGACAGGTGCCATTATAGGAAGTTTTTTTTGACCCGTTTCCAGTTTTTGGGTCCGGCAGTCGAAAAAAAAAAATTGGTCGAAAAATTTCGTGCCCATCCTGTCAGTTTGAGCTAGGAAGAGTTTTGAGACACTCGCCATTATAGTGATTTTTCGCAAAAAAAAAGAGCGAAAAAAAAAATTCAGAGTGTGATTTTCCCTTGTTTACGTGCCGCGCCGTGATTTTGTTGGTGTTCTAGGCTCGCGTCTCTAGCACAGTCTAGCCTAGGACCAGCACAGTACCGTCGTTGAGCGTTTATTCAACTTTGCATCTCTGAATTGATTATTGCTGACCCTTTTTGCTACCATATTATAAGCCTTCCCAGCTCCACATACATCTACGTCGTGCGTTTGACTCTCCCTGGTAATCGCTCTATCCAAGCTTTGAGAGTTTTGACTACAACGGTTGCCGATCACCGCCTGTTGCTGGGTAAGAACTGGTAAGAATTTGAGTTTTGCTTGACGGATTTGTGACACCCACCACCACCACTTGTTCGTAGTCTGTAGGATCATATTCTTGTGTGTTTCTATTGCTGCTAACCATGCCAGGATCACAAGCCGACGAGATTGACTGGTAGAATTTATCGAACAAGGAGCTTCATGATAAGTTTCAGCAAATGATGACTGAACAGGTGCAAGATGTGCTGAACAATTTTGAAGAGGCCATGGAGAAGATCACTGGCCTTGAGAAGACGTTCGAAACAAAGCTCGATAACAGATTTAATGAATTGCTCGCGCGTCTTCCACCACCACCACCCGCTGCACCTAACGCACCTCTCCAACAACAACAACAACGTCTACCTCCACGTCGCGAAATAGACCTTCGCCGAGCGAGCCGTGTTCCTCTTGCGTTTGGCCAAACTGTTGGTGCTGCTGTTGATACTTCTGTGGCTCCTGCTACTGCTGTTGCTGGTACCCAGGAGGATGATGAGTATGCGGGCGATTATGAGGATGAGGTTGATCAAAATCAGATCTACGAGCAGCCACCAGCACCACCACCAGCAGGTCGACCTCAGGTATATATTCGTAATGGTAGGCCTGCACCACCACCTCAGGTACGAGATGATGTCCATATTCCTAAACTGAAATTGAATATTCCACCATTTGAGGGTAGATATGTTCCTGATATATATCTTACTTGGGAGTTAGAAACTGAACAACGATTTACATGTTTACAATATCCTGAGGAGAGACGAGTTGCTGCTGCTGTTTGTGCTTTCACTAGTTTCGCATGTGTATGGTGGTCTGAACATTGTAGATTGTATCCTATTCCAACTACTTGGGCTGCTTTGAAAACTGCTATGCGTACGCGTTGGGTTCCACCATATTATCAACGTGAATTGCTTCAAAAATTACAGCGCTTAAGACAAGGAAAAAATTCTGTAGAAGAATATTATCAGGAATTACAAACTGGCATGATTAGATGTGGTATTGTTGAGGAGAATGAAGCTATGCTTGCACGTTTTCTGGGTGGATTAAATAGAGAGATTCAGACCATTCTAGACTATAAGGAGTATACTAATATCACTCGTTTATTCCATCTTGCTTGTAAAGCTGAACATGAAGTGCAGGATCGACAAGCATTGGCGCGAACTAACTTTTCTGCAGGCCGACCTTCATCATGGACACCGCGTGCATCTTCTACTTCAACTGCACCAGCACCTCAATCAGGTGCCTCCTACAGCCGTGATACAAGAAAACAGGAACAACCACCATTATCTGCCAAGAGCGCACCTGCCGGGCCTGCACAGAGTTCTTCTTCTTCCAGGGCATCAACAGGGCACACAAGTGATATTATTTGTCGTCATTGTAAGGGAGGAGGTCATTATGCGAGAGAATGCAAATCTCCGCGTGTGATGATTGCTACCGCGGATGGTGGATATGAGTCCGCTAGTGACTATGATGAGGAGACATTGGCTCTTATTACACGTGAAGAACATGGTGATAGAGGCGGAGGTGTCCCGTTTTTCGATGAGATGATGGATATCGCTTTGGTGGAAGTCGACTTTGACGATCCGACTATGAACGTGCGAGGACGTCGCGCCTTAGCAATCGCTAAACCAACTCCGAGAGGTTATTGACCACGCCGGAGCACGATCAACCTGACCACGAGGGTCTGTTTCCTGCGAGCAAACGAAGAACAAGCAAGAAACTAAGATTGCAATCTGGATATTGCGAATATAAGATGAAAGCTTTATTGATCAAGGTGGGGTTCTGTGACGCCTTTGTCTGGTCGTTGAACACAAACGAAGTACGCGAAGTTGCAGCTATGGCGAACTTTTAATCTAAACAAAACCCAAAGTCTAAACGATGCCCTAAGGGCTGTATATATGGAGGAAGAGGGGGGAATTTCGTGGCCCTTGGTGGAGGGGTCCGAAATCAACCCTATCTCTTGTTTCCCCACACATACGGACTCTAAAAATAGCCTATACTTACGTATTTCGAAATTACATGGGCCTGGCCCAATAATAAGGTGACGCAGCACCTAAAATAGCCTCGGGACGAAATTTATGAAGTGGCATCTTGTATATTTCGTCCAAGGCTTCATGCACCCATTATGGTGGCTTCAAAGTCCTGAAATCATCACTTGTAACTCCGTTCTTGTTCCCCTTGCGCATGCCATCATCTCCATGCTTGTTCTTGCTCCAATGTTCATCCTTCTCCAAGCTAGGCCCTTCATTTGTAAGCAAAACAAATGTATCCAATTTAGGCAGCATCATATTCTCATGAACATTAGAATCATTATCAAGAAACGAAAGTACCTGGTAATTTAGTTGGCGTGCACGAGCTCTAGTAATTGGTCCAGTATGTATAGCAGCAGGGGCTGTGGGTGTAACAATTGTATTGATGTCCTCATCATTGACTCTCCCTGGTAATCGCTCTATCCAAGCTTTGAGAGTTTTTGACTACAACGGTTGCCGATCACCGCCTGCTGCTGGGTAAGAACTGGTAAGAATTTGAGATTTGCTTGACGGATTTGTGATACACCACCACCACTTCTTAGTAGTCTGTAGGATCATATTCTTGTGTGTTTCTATTGCTGCTAACCATGCCAGGATCACAAGCCGACGAGATTGACTGGGAGAATTTATCGAACAAGGAGCTTCATGATAAGTTTCAGCAAATGATGACTGAACAGGTGCAAGATGTGCTGAACAATTTTGAAGAGGCCATGGAGAAGATCACTGGCTTTGAGAAGACGTTCGAAACAAAGCTCGATAACAAGTTTAATGAATTGCTCGCGCGTCTTCCACCACCACCACCCGCTGCACCTAACGCACCTCTCCAACAACAACAACAACGACTACCTCCACGTCGCGAAGCAGACCTCCGCCGAGCAAGCCGTGTTCCTCTTGCGTTTGGCCAAACTGTTGGTGCTGCTGTTGATACTTCTGTGGCTCCTGCTGCTGATGCGGAGGAGGATGATTATGTGGGAGATTATGAGGATGAGGTTGATCAAAATCAGATCTACGAGCAGCCACCAGCACCACCACCAGCAGGTCGACCTCAGGTATATATTCGTAATGGTAGGCCTGCACCACCACCTCAGGTACGAGATGATGTCCATATTCCTAAACTGAAATTGAATATTCCACCATTTGAGGGTAGATATGTTCCTGATATATATCTTACTTGGGAGTTAGAAACTGAACAACGATTTACATGTTTACAATATCCTGAGGAGAGACGAGTTGCTGCTGCTGTTTGTGCTTTCACTAGTTTTGCATGTGTATGGTGGTCTGAACATTGTACATTATATCCTATTCCAACTACTTGGGCTGCTTTGAAAACTGCTATGCGTACGCGTTGGGTTCCACCATATTATCAACGTGAATTGCTTCAAAAATTGCAGCGTTTAAGACAAGGAAAAAATTCTGTAGAAGAATATTATCAGGAATTACAAACTGGCATGATTAGATGTGGTATTGTTGAGGAGAATGAAGCTATGCTTGCACGTTTTGTGGGTGGATTAAATAGAGAGATTCAGACCATTCTAGACTATAAGGAGTATACTAATATCACTCGTTTATTCCATCTTGCTTGTAAAGCTGAACGTGAAGTGCAGGATCGACAAGCATTGGGGCGAACTAACTTTTCTGCAGGCCGACCTTCATCATGGACACCACGTGCATCTTCTACTTCAACTGCACCAGCACCTCCATCAGGTGCCACCTCCAGCCGTGATACAAAAAAACAGGCACAACCACCATTATCTGCCAAGAGCGCACCTGCGGGGCCTACACAGCGTTCTTCTTCTTCCATAGCATCAACAGGGCACACAAGTGATATTATTTGTCGTCGTTGTAAGGGAGGAGGTCATTATGCGAGAGAATGCAAATCTCCGCGTGTGATGATTGCTACCGCGGATGGTGGATATGAGTCCGCTAGTGACTATGATGAGGAGACTTTGGCTCTTATTACACGTGAAGAACATGGTGGAGATGATTCTGATAATGAGACGCAATACATGGCTCCTGAAGACGCTGACAGGTATGAATGTTTAGTTGCTCAACGTGTTTTGAGTGTGCAGATCACACAAGCTGAGCAAAATCAGAGGCACAATTTGTTCCATACCAAGGGAGTTGTGAAGGAACGTTCTGTGCGCGTCATAATAGACGGAGGGAGTTGCAACAACTTGGCTAGCATGGAGATGGTGGAGAAGCTTTCTCTCACCACAAGACCACATCCACATCCTTACTACATCCAATGGTTCAACAACAGCGGCAAGGTTAAGGTAACACGTACTGTTCGTGTGCATTTTAGTATATCTACATATGCTGATTATGTTGATTGTGATGTGGTACCTATGCAAGCATGTTCCTTATTACTTGGTAGACCATGGCAATTTGATAAAAATTCTGTACACCATGGTAGAAACAATCACTATACTCTTGTTCATAAGGATAAAAATATTACTTTGCTTCCTATGACTCCTGATTCCATTTTGAAAGATGATATTAATAGAGCTAATAAAGCAAAACAGGAGACGAATAAGAGTGAAAATCAGATTGTGGCAAAAGAATTTGAGCAACAAATGAAGTCTAATAGTAAACCATCTAGTGTTGCTTCTGAAATTAAATTGAAAAGTGCATGTTTATTTGCCACCAAATCTGATATTGATGAACTAGATTTCAGCAAATCTGTTTGCTATGCCTTTTGTTTGGGGTACCGCACAGGAAGAAGCCTTCACGGTATTGAAAGATAAGTTGACACATGCTCCTTTACTCCAACTTCCTGATTTTAATAAGACTTTTGAGCTTGAATGTGATGCTAGTGGAATTGGATTAGGAGGTGTGTTATTACAAGATGGCAAACCTGTTGCATACTTTTCTGAAAAATTGAGTGGGCCTAGTCTGAATTATTCTACTTATGATAAAGAATTATATGCTCTTGTTCGGACTTTAGAAACATGGCAACATTATTTATGGCCCAAAGAATTTGTTATACATTCTGATCATGAATCTTTGAAACATATTAAAAGTCAAGCTAAACTGAATCGTAGACATGCTAAATGGGTTGAATTCATTGAGACTTTCCCTTATGTCATTAAACACAAGAAGGGAAAAGAAAATGTTATTGCTGATGCATTGTCTCGTCGCTATACTATGCTTTCACAACTTGACTTCAAAATATTTGGTTTGGAGACCATCAAAGATCAATATGTGCATGATGCTGATTTTAAATATGTAATGCAGAATTGTAAAGAAGGAAGAATGTGGAACAAGTTTGTTGTTAACGATGGATTTGTGTTTCGTGCTAACAAGCTATGCATTCCAGCTAGCTCCGTTCGTCTTTTGTTGTTGCAGGAGGCGCATGGAGGAGGATTAATGGGACACTTTGGCGTGAAGAAGACGGAGGACGTACTTGCTACACATTTCTTTTGGCCAAAGATGAGACGGGATGTTGAGCGTTTTATTGCTCGCTGCACTACATGTCAAAAAGCTAAGTCACGACTCAATCCTCATGGTTTATATATGCCTTTGCCTGTACCTAGTGTTCCTTGGGAGGATATATCTATTGACTTTGTTTTAGGTTTACCTCGAACAAAGAAGGGGAGGGATAGCATATTTGTTGTCGTGGATAGATTCTCGAAAATGGCACACTTTATACCATGTCATAAAAGCGATGATGCTGTTAATGTTGCTGATTTGTTCTTTCGTGAAATTATTCGCTTGCATGGTGTGCCAAATACTATTGTTTCAGATCGTGATACTAAATTTCTTAGCCACTTTTGGAGATGTTTATGGGCTAAATTGGGGACTAAACTGCTTTTTAGTACTACTTGTCACCCTCAAACTGATGGACAAACTGAAGTAGTCAATAGAACATTGTCTACTATGCTTAGGGCTGTTTTGAAGAATAATAAGAAAATGTGGGAGGAATGCTTGCCTCATATTGAATTTGCTTATAATCGTTCATTGCATTCTACTACTAAGATGTGCCCTTTTGAAGTTGTGTATGGTTTCCTACCTCGTGCACCGATTGATTTGTTGCCTCTTCCATCTTCGGAGAAGGTTAATTTTGATGCTAAACAACGTGCTGAATTGATTTTAAAAATGCATGAGTTAACTAAGGAAAACATTGAGCGTATGAATGCTAAATATAAACTTGCTGGAGATAAGGGTAGAAAACATGTTGTGTTTGCACCTGGAGATCTTGTTTGGTTACATTTGCGTAAGGATAGATTTCCTGATTTGCGCAAATCAAAGTTAATGCCACGTGCTGATGGTCCCTTTAAGGTGTTAGAGAAAATAAATGATAATGCATATAAACTTGAGCTGCCTGCAGATTTTGGGGTTAGTCCCACTTTTAACATTGCAGATTTGAAGCCTTATTTGGGTGAGGAAGATGAACTTCCGTCGAGGACGACTTCATTTCAAGAAGGGGAGGATGATGAGGACATCAATACAATTGTTACACCCACAGCCCCTGCTGCTATACATACTGGCCCAATTACTAGAGCTCGTGCACGCCAACTAAATTACCAGGTACTTTCGTTTCTTGGTAATGATTTTAATGTTCATGAGAATATGATGCTGCCTAAATTGGATACATTTGTTTTGCTTACAAATGAAGGGCCTAGCTTGGAGAAGGATGAACATTGGAGCAAGAACAAGCATGGAGATGATGGCATGCGCAAGGGGAACAAGAACGGAGTTACAAGTGATGATTTCAGGACTTTGAAGCCACCATAATGGGTGCATGAAGCCTTGGACGAAATATACAAGATGCCACTTCATAAATTTCGTCCCGAGGCTATTTTAGGTGTTGCGTCACCTTATTATTGGGCCAGGCCCATGTAATTTCGAAATACATAAGTATAGGCTATTTTTAGAGTCCGTATGTGTGGGGAAACAAGAGATAGGGTTGATTTCGGACCCCTCCACCAAGGGCCACGAAATTTGATAGAGGCAAAGGTGTCCCGTCTTTCGATGAGATGGTGGATTTCGCTTTGGTGGAAGTCGACTTTGACGATCCGACTACGAACGTGCAAGGACGTCGCGCCTTAGCAATCGCTAAACCAACTCCGAGAGGTTATTGACCACGCCGGAGCACGATCAACCTGACCACGAGGGTCTGTTTCCTGCGAGCAAACGAAGAACAAGCAAGAAACTAAGATTGCAATCTGGATATTGCGAATATAAGATGAAAGCTTTATTGATCAAGGTGGGGTTCTGTGACGCCTTTGTCTGGTCGTTGAACACAAACGAAGTACGCGAAGTTGCAGCTATGGCGAACTTTTAATCTAAACAAAACCCAAAGTCTAAACGATGCCCTAAGGGCTGTATATATGGAGGAAGAGGGGGGGAATTTCGTGGGCCTTGGTGGAGGGGTCCGAAATCAACCCTATCTCTTGTTTCCCCACACATACGGACTCTAAAAATAGCCTATACTTATGTATTTCGAAATTACATGGGCCTGGCCCAATAATAAGGTGACGCAGCACCTAAAATAGCCTCGGGACGAAATTTATGAAGTGGCATCTTGTATATTTCGTCCAAGGCTTCATGCACCCATTATGGTGGCTTCAAAGTCCTGAAATCATCACTTGTAACTCCGTTCTTGTTGCCCTTGCGCATGCCATCATCTCCATGCTTGTTCTTGCTCCAATGTTCATCCTTCTCCAAGCTAGGCCCTTCATTTGTAAGCAAAACAAATGTATCCAATTTAGGCAGCATCATATTCTCATGAACATTAGAATCATTACCAAGAAACGAAAGTACCTGGTAATTTAGTTGGCGTGCACGAGCTCTAGTAATTGGTCCAGTATGTATAGCAGCAGGGGCTGTGGGTGTAACAATTGTATTGATGTCCTCATCACATATTAAAAGTCAAGCTAAACTGAATCGTAGACATGCTAAATGGGTTGAATTCATTGAGACTTTTCCTTATGTCATTAAACACAAGAAGGGAAAAGAAAATGTTATTGCTGATGCATTGTCTCGCCGCTATACTATGCTTTCACAACTTGACTTCAAAATATTTGGTTTGGAGACCATCAAAGATCAATATGTGCATGATGCTGATTTTAAAGATGTAATGCAGAATTGTAAAGAAGGAAGAATGTGGAACAAGTTCGTCGTTAACGATGGATTTGTGTTTCGTGCTAACAAGCTATGCATTCCAGCTAGCTCCGTTCGTCTTTTGTTGTTGCAGGAGGCGCATGGAGGAGGATTAATGGGACACTTTGGCGTGAAGAAGACGGAGGACGTACTTGCTACACATTTCTTTTGGCCAAAGATGAGACGGGATGTTGCGCGTTTTATTGCTCGCTGCACTACATGTCAAAAAGCTAAGTCACGACTCAATCCTCATGGTTTATATATGCCTTTGCCTGTACCTAGTGTTCCTTGGGAGGATATATCTATGGACTTTGTTTTAGGTTTACCTCGAACAAAGAAGGGGAGGGATAGCATATTTGTTGTCGTGGATAGATTCTCGAAAATGGCACACTTTATACCATGTCATAAAAGTGATGATGCTGTTAATGTTGCTGATTTGTTCTTTCGTGAAATTATTCGCTTGCATGGTGTGCCAAATACTATTGTTTCAGATCATGATACTAAATTTCTTAGCCACTTTTGGAGATGTTTATGGGCTAAGTTGGGGACTAAACTGCTTTTTAGTACTACTTGTCACCCCCAAACTGATGGACAAACTGAAGTAGTCAATAGAACGTTGTCTACTATGCTTAGGGCTGTTTTGAAGAATAATAAGAAAATGTGGGAGGAATGGTTGCCTCATATTGAATTTGCTTATAATGGTTCATTGCATTCTACTACTAAGATGTGCCCTTTTGACGTTGTGTATGGTTTCCTACCTCGTGCACCTATTGATTTGTTGCCTCTTCCATCTTCGGAGAAGGTTAATTTTGATGCTAAACAACGTGCTGAATTGATTTTAAAAATTCATGAGTTAACTAAGGAAAACATTGAGCGCATGAATGCTAAATATAAACTTGCTGGAGATAAGGGTAGAAAACATGTTGTGTTTGCACCTGGAGATCTTGTTTGGTTACATTTGCGTAAGGATAGATTTCCTGATTTGCGCAAATCAAAGTTAATGCCACGTGCTGATGTTCCCTTTAAGGTGTTAGAGAAAATAAATGATAATGCATATAAACTTGAGCTGCCTGCAGATTTTGGGGTTAGTCCCACTTTTAACATTGCAGATTTGAAGCCTTATTTGGGTGAGGAAGATGAACTTTCGTCGAGGACGACTTCATTTCAAGAAGGGGAGGATGATGAGGACATCAATACAATTTTTACACCCACAGCCCCTGCTGCTATACATACTGGACCAATTACTAGAGCTCGTGCACGCCAACTAAATTACCAGGTACTTTCGTTTCTTGGTAATGATTCTAATGTTCATGAGAATATGATGCTGCCTAAATTGGATACATTTGTTTTGCTTACAAATGAAGGGCCTAGCTTGGAGAAGGATGAACATTGGAGCAAGAACAAGCATGGAGATGATGGCATGCGCAAGGGGAACAAGAACGGAGTTACAAGTGATGATTTCAGGACTTTGAAGCCACCATAATGGGTGCATGAAGCCTTGGACGAAATATACAAGATGCCACTTCATAAATTTCGTCCCGAGGCTATTTTAGGTGCTGCGTCACCTTATTATTGGGCCAGGCCCATGTAATTTCGAAATACATAAGTATAGGCTATTTTTAGAGTCCGTATGTGTGGGGAAACAAGAGATAGGGTTGATTTCGGACCCCTCCACCAAGGGCCATGAAATTCCCCCCCCTCTTCCTCCATATATACAGCCCTTAGGGCATCGTTTAGACTTTGGGTTTTGTTTAGATTAAAAGTTCGCCATAGCTGCAACTTCGCGTACTTCGTTTGTGTTCAACGACCAGATAAAGGCGTCACAGAACCCCACCTTGATCAATAAAGCTTTCATCTTATATTCGCAATATCCAGATTGCAATCTCAGTTTCTTGCTTGTTCTTCGTTTGCTCGCAGGAAACAGACCCTCGTGGTCAGGTTGATCGTGCTCCGGCGTGGTCAATAACCTCTCGGAGTTGGTTTAGCGATTGCTAAGGCGCGACGTCCTCGCACGTTCGTAGTCGGATCGTCAAAGTCGACTTCCACCAAAGCGAAATCCACCATCTCATCGAAAGACGGGACACCTTAGCCTCTATCACATTGCAACTTCGTGTACTTCGTTTGTGTCCAACGACTAGACCAAGACCGCTTACGGATCCCCACAATTATCAGTACTTCATATATATTTGCAATATTCAGATTGCTTTATCATATTCTTGCTTGTTCTTCGATTGCTTGTAGGAATAGACCTTCGTGGTCAGGCTGACCGTTCTTCCGGCATCGTCAGTAACCTGAGGAGATTGGTTTAGCGATTGCTAAGGCGCAATGTCATGCACGTTTGTAGTCGAATCGTCAAAGTCATCTCCACCAAATCAATAGTTATCATCTCATCGAATGATCGGGACACCCTCGCCTCTACCAGGCATTTTTCTCTTATTTGTGATGATGTCTTTCATATACTTTGCATAAGGAGGCATTTTCAAGATATCAGTCAAGCGAGTATGCAAAAAGATTGTCCTCAGCATTTCAGCAAAGCGTTCAAATTCTTCATCATCATTCTTTTTAGTTGTGGGTGGAAAAGGCATAGGTTTTTGAACCCACGGTTCTCTTTCTTTACCGTATTTCCTAGCAACAAAGTCTCTTTTATCATATCTTTTATTTTTAGGTTGTGGGTTATAAAGATCAACAGGTGGTTCTATCTCAACATCATTATCTGGTTCTTTATCATTTGGTTGAGTGTCTTCATGAACCTCATCATTATCTTTTTCATTATCACTAGGTGAGTGTTCATTACCAGATTGAGTTTCAACATCAGAGATAGAAGTTTCATTTTCATTATCAGGAGGTTTTTCTATTTCAGGTTCACTAGAAGTGTGCAAAGTCCTATCATTTTTCTTCTTCTTTTTCTTTTTAGAAGAACTAGGTGCACTAGTGTTGGCTCTTTGTGAATCTTGTTCAATTCTTTTTGGGTGTCCCTCGGGATAAAGTGGTTCCTGAGTCATTTTACCTCCTCTAGTTGCAACTCTAACAGCAAAGTCATGCATATTATTATTTTCATTTCATCGACAACTCTCTTCGAGATTTAGCAACTTGTTCTAACTGAGTTTGAACCATAGAAGCATGCTTTCCAACACCTCTAACATCATTTGATATTCTAAATAACAAGTCACTCAAGTGAGCAATCATATCAGAATTGTATTTCAATTGTTTCATAACATTTGCATTGAAGTGATCTTGTTTTCTAATATAATTTTCAAACTCATAAAGGCATTGACTAGGATGCATATTGTGAGGATTGTCATTATCATTGAATTTCATAAGAGAATTTACCTCTACCACCTTAGGCAGTGGTGGTGTGTTAAGCCCATGTATTTCTTCAATAGAAGGTAAATTTTTAACATCTTCAGCTTTAATACCTTTTTCCTTCATAGATTTCTTTGCCTCTTGCATATCTTCAGGACTGAGATATAATATACCCCTCTTCTTCAGAGTGGGTTTAGGCGGTGGTTAAGGAAGAGTCCAATCATCATAATTTTTTAATATGTTATTCATTAATTCTTCAGCTTGTCCAACAGTTTGTTCCCTGAAAACAATACCAGCACAACTATCTAGGAAGTCCCTGGAAGCATCTTTAGTCCATTATAGAAGATATATTTCATTTTTCTTAAGAGGATGATCAGGCAAAGCATTAAGTAATTGGCAAAGCCTCTTCTTTAATTTGCACAAAGTTAAAATATTTCCTGTAAGGCAGCTTGTTTCTTATGAGCAGGAAAATATTTTTCAAAGAAGTAATAAATCATATCATGGGGACTACGCACACAACCAGGAGCAAGAGTATGGTACCAAGCTTTAGCATCACCCTTTAATGAGAAAGGAAATAATTTGAGAATAAAGTATTAACGGGTTTTCTCATCGTGAGTAAAAAGGGTGGCTATGTCATTCAACTTAGTAAGATGTGCCACAACAGTTTCAATTTCATAACCATGGGAAGGATCAGATTCAACCAGAGTGATTAACTCTAGGTCGACATAGAATTCATAATACTTATCATCAATAAAGATAGGTGAAGTAGCAAACTTAGGATCACATTTCATTCTAGCATTCAGAGATTTTTCTTTATACTTGCATAATAATTTCTCTAGATCATCTCTATCTCTGCAAGCAAGAATATCTCTAGTTGTCTCCTCACTCATAACATAACCTTCCGGTACCTTAGGCAATTCATATCTAGGAGGGCTAGTTCTAGTAGGTGTTTCAGGAGATTCAGTTTCAAGCTCATCATGAGATTCAACAACATCATGTTGTATAACTCTAGCAATTTGTTTATCAAGAAATTCACCAAGTGGCACATCATCATTAAGCAAGGTACTAGCATCATCATAAGCATTATACATAGCAGAAGTAGCATCATCAATAACCTGCGACGTATCAGAATTAATAGCATGTGGTGGTGTTGCAAGTCTACTTATAACAGAAGGTGAATCTAAAGCAGAACTGGATGGCAGTTCCTTACCTCCCCTCATCTTTGAGGGAAAAATCTTAGTCTTAGCATCCTTCAGATTCTTCATAATGATAATATGATAATAATCTCAAGTGACTCAACAAATATAGATATGCTCCCCCGCAATGGCGCCAGAAAATGGCCTTGATAACCCATAAGTATAGGGGATCGCAACAGTTTTCAAGGGTAGAGTATTCAACCCAAATTTATAGATTCGACACAAGGGGAGCCAAAGAATATTTGAAGGTATTAGCAGCTGAGTTGTCAATTCAACCACACCTGGAGATTAATTATCTGCAGCAAAGTGATCAGTAGCAAAGTAGTATGATAGTTTTGATAATAGCAGCAGCAGTAACGGTAACGGTGTCAGTGATGATAGAAGTAGTAACTTAGCAGAAACAATATAAGATAAATTCGTCGGCATTGGATCAGTGACTTGTTGGATGATATTCATAATGTGATAGTTATAACCTAGGGAGATACGACACTAGCTCCAGTTCATCGATATAATGTAGGCATGTATTTCGTAAATAATCATACGTGCTTTATTAAAAGAACTTGCATGGCATCTTTTGTCCTACCCTCCCGTGGCAGCGGGGTCCATATTGGAAACTAAGGGATATTAAGGCCTTCTTTTAATAGAGAACTAGAACAAAGCATTAACACACGGTGAATAAATGAACTCCTAAAACTACGGTAATCACCGGAAGAAGTCCCAGTTATTGTCACTCCGGGGTTACCAGATCATAACACGTAGTAGGTGACTATAACTTGCAAGATCGGATCTAGAACATGGATATAATGATGATAACATAAACGGTTCAGATCTGAAATCATGGCACCCGGGCCCAAAGTGACAAGCATTAAGCATGGCAAAGTCATAGCAACATCAATCTAAGAACATAGTGGATACTAGGGATCAAGCCCTAACAAAACTAATTCGATTACATGATGAATCTCATCCAACTCCTCACCGACCAGCGAGCTTATGAAGGAATTACTCACTCTCGGTGGGGAGCATCCTGGAATTGGCGATGGAGAAGGGTTGGTGATGATGAAGAACGAAGATCCCCCTCTTCAGAGCCCCAAGCGGACTCCAGATCTGCCCTCTTGAGGAAGAACATGGCTTGGCGATGGCTTCGTCTCGTGGATCACGTTAATTCTTTCTCCCTGATTTTTTTCTCTGACAATTGGATTTTATAGCGTCGGTTTCAGGGTCTGCAGGGCCATTAGGTGGGGACAACCCACCTGGGTGTGCCAGGAGACGGGGGCACGCCCTGATGGGTTGTTCCCACCCAAGGGCCCCTCTTCGGTAGGTCTTAGCTCTAGAAATTCTTATATATCATATAGAAATTCCTCGCAAAGTTTCGTTCCATTCCGAGAACTTTTATTTCTGCACAAAAACAACAGCATGATAGTTCTGCTGAAAACAACATGCTGCCCGTCGGCAGCTGTTGTCGGCCACCGTTGCTGCCACACCACCATTTGCCGCTGTGGCTGCCACACCACCGTCGAAAGCTAGGGTCATCGCCCGCTCCGCTGACGCGGCCCGAATGCAGGAAGTGGCCGTCGTGGCTGCCACCCCACTGCCGGCCACTATGGCCACCACCCCATCATCGGCCACCGTGGTCGCCGACCCACCGTCGACCGCCGGGGTCATCACCCGCTCCACCACCGTCGCCCGAAGGTGGGAGGCAGAGGTGGAGGCCCGCACGTGCGTCAGCGACCTTGCGCACTACATCGAGTTCCTGCAGGAGGAGGAGGAGGAGCGCCTCGTCGAGCATGCAAAGTGTCTTACCGCAGCCGTGGCTGCAGCACACACCAATGTAGAGGCGAGGAATCAGGAGATCTACGAGCAGTCCTGCCGCTTCGAGAGGGGTCATCTGGAGCGGCAGAGGGCATTCGAGGTGAGCATCTCTAAAGGTGCAACAACGGCAGGCACCGTATTGCAGTTGTCCAGCTCATCGGTAGGCTCCTCATCCTCTTCCTCTTACTGAGCACACTCGGCAGAGGAGAGGCTGCCGGAAGTAGTACAAAGCCCCTCCGTAGTAGTATTTAGGGGCTATTTTGTTCAGTTCATCTGACTATAGATGTGGTAGAACTATACAACGTACTTAAAATTAGCTAGTGTATATAGTTGAAGTAGCTATTTCAGTACGTGGTTGGCAACAATTGGGGAAAAGTTTGGTCGGTTCAGCTGTCGAGTTGAACTGTTTGTATAAAGAACGACTGCTTAATCTATGAATCAACTCTATGCTTAATTACTGAATTTTAGTTGCAAAAATTAGATAGTGCGAGTGATATTTAGCCGCATATTTTGACAAATGGCAGTGTTAGAAGGTTAACAAATGGCATTGTTACTAGATCAACAAATGTCAATCTTTCCAGTTTGACAAATGGCAATATACCCAATATGACAGATGCAGATCTTACCAAATTGTCTGTACGTGGTTGCACACGGGTCATTCGAAAAAATCGTTTGCGTTGAAGGGAGGTACAAATCCTGCTTGCCAGATTTTCTCTTGGCTTAGCGCCGAAATCTCGCTTTGCATACCTTATTCACTCTGAGTTGTTTGCATTGAAGAGATGCACAAATCCTGCGCGGCAAATTTTCCCTTGGCTTACTAGGGAAGACCATAGCTCTCACTTTGTATACAGGTGTTCTATCTAAAACGTTTGAGATGAAGAGCTGCACAAATTCTGCTTAGCACATTTTCCCTTGGCTTACTGGGGAAGCTGTCAGTTTACATATGGGTGTCCTATCTAAAACGTTTGCGATCAACAGCTGCACAAATCCTGCTCGACACATTTTCGCTTGGCTTCCTGGGGAAGTTGCCGGGTTGGATACGGGTGTTCTAACTAAAAGGTTTGTGATGAGTGTTTTATATTTAAAAACTGTATTAAACTGTGGCTTGGGCGCCATTAATGGAGAGGACGCAAGCAAGGCGGTGGCCATGGAAGTCAAAGGGCTCGCTTCCTAGTGAGCCTGCGCGGCGTACATCTCGCACGCTTCCCGATGAGCTTGCGCATTGGAGTACAGCTCTCACGCCTCCCGTTTAGTCAAGCACTTGTCCGCACGACACCTCCTAGCCATTAAAAGAGTGAGGCGTCGCGTGACATGAATGGTTAACAGAACACACATGATTTAAATTATACAAAATGTTTGAGATGTTACCGTGGCATCTCTTTGTTTCAAAATGCCTTTGTTGGATGTTATTCGAGTGCGCCTTCTCTCAAAATGGACATGGAAAATAGCACAACATGTCGGGTGCCATTCCATGATAGCATGCCAAGTTTCGTGAATTTCAGACGAGTTTTGGATTTAGTAGAATTTAAAAACAAAGTATCTCAACATTTTGCTAGCAATCAACAGTCCCATGGTGTTTGAAATTCATTCCCATTTCTTGCATGGGACCTAAGCATGCACCCAAGGACACACATTTGATATGTCAACCCATTTTTCTGTACTAGAGCATGTGCATGCAGTTCAAATTTGAATTATGCACATAAAATGCCAAGAAAACCCAGTTATTGCATAAAAATGTCGCAGCGAACCCTGAAAAATCCCAAAAATTGACACAACACTCCTGTTGTTCTATGTTGACACTAGAAAAATTTTGAAAGCAAGAAGAGGCAATGGACATCGTTTCGTCCCCAAAGGTGGCATGTTCCCTATCGAAACCATTAGACTTGTTATGAGAAGCTCCGGTTTGTGAGAAGCTTATACCCAAACCTGCCCCAAATGGGACAAATTTTTTACCACGACATGTTGATACCGCTCCATGATAGCATGCCAAGTTTCATGAATTTTAGACGAGTTTTGGATTCACTAGAATTTAAAAACCATGTATCTCAATGTTTGCAATCGAGCGACAATGGCAGGGTGTTTGACATTCATTCTCATTTCTTTCATGGGACCTAAGCATGCAACCAAGGACATAGATTTGATTTTTCAACCAATTTATATGCATTAGAGGATGTGCCTATAGTTCAAATTTGAATTATGCACATAAATGCATTGAAAACTCAATTAATGTATAAAAATGTCCAAACAAACCCCAAAATTTTTCAAAATTAAACACAACACTCCTATTGTTCTATGTTGACACCAGAGAAAAAAATTGAAATCAAGAAGAGGCAACATATATCGTTTTGTCTAGAAAGGTGAAATGTTCCCTACCGTAACCATGAGGCTTGTTGCGAGAAGCTCTCGTTTGTGAGAATCTTATACCCCAACCTGCCCCAAATGGGACAATATTTTTACCACTACATGTTGATGCCGTTCCATGATATCATGTCAAGTTTCATGAATTTCAGACGAGTTTTCGATTTACTAGAATTTTAAAATCATGTATCTCAATGTTAGCGGCCGAGCAATGGTGGCAAAGGTTTTTGACATTCATTCCCACTTCTTGCATGTGACCTAAGGTTGCAACCAATGACACACATTTGATTTTTCAACCCGTTTATATGCACTGGAGCATGTGCATGTTGTTCAAATTTGAATTATGCACATAAATGCATAGAAAACTCAGTTAATGTATAAAAATGTCCAAGCGAACCACGGAAAATCCCCAAAAATGACACAACACTCCTGTTATTCTACGCTGACACTAGAAATGTTTTGAAAGCAACAAGAGGCAACAGATATCGTTTCGTCCACAAAGGTGACATGTTTCCCTACCGGAACCATGAGGCTTCTTGTGAGAAGCTCTGGTTTGTGAGAAGCTTATACCATAACCTACCCCAAATGGGACAATATTTTTTTACCCCAGAATGTTGATGCCATTCCATGATAGCATGCCAAGGTTCATGAATTCAAACGAGTTTTGGATTTACTAGAATTACAAAAGCAAGCACCTCAACATTTGCCGGAGAGCCATGGTGCCGTGATGTTTGAAATTCATCCCCATTTCTTGCATGGGACATAAGCATCGACCCATGGACACACACACACACACACACACACACACACACACACACACACACATATATATATATATATATATATATATATATCATTTTACAACCAATTTTGGTGCACCGAAGCATGTGCATGTAGTTTAATTTTGAATTGTGCACCTGAAATGCCTAGAAAACCAAGTTAATGTATAAAAATGTCCAAATGAACCCTAAATAATTCCATTTTTTGACGACACACCTATAGTTACATGTTCACTGCAGATAAAAGTTCTAGCAATTCAAACACCATCTTTTGCAGCTGTGGCCCCATTATGTAATTCAAATCAAGACGAAAAATCAAGTAAATCACACAAAGTTTATTATCACCAACCGTGTGAGATGTAGCACAAAATATCTTGGAGTACCGTCGGAGTATAGTATGCATACGGCTTACGCGAGAAGGTGTGTCGGCTTCAGTCCACAACCGGCGTGTCAAGCACACCAGCTCGCTCCCCAAATATCATTTCACTGTTCAATCATCACAGGTGAAAGATGGGGACGTGGACCCGCTTCATGAGGGCACCTTCGGTGGCCCACTCCGGTGAGAGCGCGGCCGTAGCCACCAGGAGCGTGCTAACAAGCTTCGTGAGCGCGACCGCAATCTGCGACCGGGCAGCCAAGGCAGCCCAAACGACCGCTGTTGCTTCTCAGGTGGCGACATCAACATCTGCCTCAGGGATAGCAACTGGCGAGAGCGGCACAACAGTTGTTCGTTCCGTAGCGACAACCTTAGCCCCGATGGAGGCCGCCCACGACCATGCTAAGGCCACCCACGCCCAGGTCATGGTGGTCACCACACAAATCGAATGAAGCTTCTCCGACAATGGTTGGCAACCCACGGCCGAAGAGTTGGCAATCGCCGAGAGCGTTCTAGCAGCCATCCGTTCCTGCGTGGCATACCTTGCCATGATGGAGCCCGACCAAGCCCAGATCGCGGCCGCCCACGCCCAGCTCATGGCGGCCTATTCCAAAGATATGGTGCAATGGATGCCGAGTATGGTGTGGTGGATGCCACGGAGCCCCTTCCCCATGAGATCGTCGGGCGTGAGCTGGACATGGAGGAGGCGGCGGAGATTGACGAGCACCAATTGTAGTAGTACTCTTTGTTTTGTTTAATTAAGAGCGCTGGTCTTTAATTTCTTAGAGTAATGTTTAGGTTAGCTAGCTCTGTTTAATTACTGAACTTGCTCGATTAAGAAGTGTGGGTGTGCTGTAGTCTCCTTTGTGTACCCAAATTATGCAATGACATGGATGACCACTGTAACCAGGGAAATTTGAACCAAAATTTTTCACGTTCAAACTCATTACACACGGGTTAAGCTATATGAATCGTTTGTGATATTCACATATTGTACACAGTACTAAATAAGGGACCATGTCTGATGACACTTTGCGCGCCAGTTTTTTCGTTGAACCAATTCAAAAATTTTGGCTTCCGCAGAAATATCTACCTTCTTGGACCCCCTTTCCAAAAGCCACATTTCCTCTATGTCCGCCTTCCTTTCCAAGTGGAAACCTTCACTCCTTACTTGAAGCACCGCCTCCTCGCCGGCAACCCTCCTTCACGCTGCTCGGCCTCGTCGATCTAGGCAGGTAATCCACACCCGACCCCTATCCTCCTCCTCCTCCTTCCACATCCCACATGCCCCGCCCGCCGGCGCGACACCTTCCACTCAAATCACCGACCCCTCTCCCACATAAGTGCCGCCCTAAGCCATGGTGCATGCAGTATAGCCTGAAGCTCAAGGAGCATTTGGCAGCAGAGAAGAAAATCGCGGCCGCACACGCGGATGAGGTTGCAATGGCTGCCATTCGTGCCGACCCCCAGATCTTGGAGGATCACCTCGCTGTCGAGGCCACCATCGACGCCTCGCGCACCGATGCCACGACGCGGTTGGCTGCTTTAAACAATTGTTTGTGGCGTTTTCTCGAGGCCACCATTGGTGCCTTCGATGAAGACTACGAGGTGTTTTTTCAGCGTGCCTGTGCTTACCTCAACTCGAGAGCCAGCAGGTTGGTACCCGGAGCGTCTCAGGAAACTCACCACCACGACGAGGGCACCCACATTGTGGAGGCCTCGCCCTCTTCCATGTCGAAGGAGCCAATTTTCATCGATATTTCCGACGATGAGGAGTAGCTCGTCTTATTAGCTCACTGTAAGGACCTATGTTCAGCTTGCTAGCTACGCCGGTTAAGCATGCTCGGTTTACCCGTTGCATGTGCTGCTCCTGCCTTTCCTTAAGAAATTCTAGTGAATTGTCCTATCTACTTTTACCATGCAATCTGTTGCTCTAGTGTATATGTTCTATATGTCGTGCATTGTGGTGCTCCTTATTAACTGTTTGGTTAATTAGTTGTCGTGTTCAGTTAACTATTTGGTTCAATTATGCATATGTGATGTTCAATTCTTCAGGGTGCAATTTTGTATTGTCTTCCATGTGAGAAATAAATCGAATTTATCTTGACAAAATACATGAGAAACAAATACAATTGCTATATTTCCAAGTTGTCAAGCATGCTTGGTTTGGTTAACTATCTGATCTTCTAGTATGTTATACATTGTGCAATATGGTGCTTAGTTATTGTTTGGTTCATTTGTTGTGGTGTTTAGTTAACTGTTTGGTTCAATTCTGCAATGTGATGTTCAATTGTTGTGGGTGCATTCTGTTATTGTATACCATGTGAGAAATAAATCAAATTTGGCTGTACTAAATACATGAGAAACAAATACAATTGGGCATGCTTGGTTTGGTTAACTGTCTGATATTCTATTAGGAGTATGTTACATTGTGCAATGTGGTGCTCAGTTAATGTTTGGTTCATTTTTTGTGGTGTTTAGTTAACTGCTTGGTTCAGTTATGCAGTGCGATGTCCAATTGTTGTGGGTAGAGTTTTGTATTGTTGTGCATGTGAGGAATAAATCAAATTTGGCTGCACTTAATACACAAGAAACATATAAAATTGCTATATTTCCTAGTTCTTAATCATGCTTGGTTTGGATAAATGGGTTTTCCATGTGGCTTGAATTAATCTGATGAATCTGCAATGTGCTTATTTTTCATCAACATATTTTACTAATAGCTTGTGAACCCTCACTTAACCTGATCACTAACTACCTTATATGTGTTGCAGGGAAACAATGGGAAGCACCAAGGTTTACAATTGATGTTTGCACACGCACGGTCCTTTGTCTAATAGCACATTATTGTGCAATTGGAGGAACCATTCTAATATTTAGGTTTTTAACAATTTGGTCTTGCACATGTAGGTCCTGTTGTCAGAGGTTTTGACCCACTATTCGACCCTTTTTGCATATGGGGAAATGAGTTGTCCATGAATATCATTCAAGTCAAGAAACTCAGAAAGATTGTTAGGATAAAGAAATTAGCGACAAAAAACAACAAGATCTTTATCTGCACAATGAAGAAGACATTAGCTCACTACAAGGTTAATAGTAACTGCTATACCTTGTCTTTTTTATTCCTTTGCCCCATTTCCAATATTGAGAAGGTACTTATGCACATCCTTGTTTTCAGGCCTTTCCAAAGCACTTCATCTCTCAAACCACCTGTATGGTCAGGAGGCGAGGAAGGTATTCATACAACACCCACAATTCAATATTGAAGTGTTCCTGAAGAGGACGAAGGATGGACGGTCAATCATCTACAGGCACTGGCCTAAAGTTGCAAAGACCTTCAACATCAATGAAGGCTCAATATTCGCCTTCCGCTTCAGCATTTTTCCAGATGAGATTCATCTGTCCATGTACCGTCTATGATGCTAATTTCGAAAGGTTATAAATGTTGCATGTGAAACTTGGTGTTGGTGTAGTTGTGTAATTTGGTAGCTGAGTGCTGAAGCTATATGATGTTGTACTCTGATGTATTTCAATTATGAAATCCTGCTTCCTTAATATGAAAATGAAATATATTGTGTTCTTAATATGAAATGTCAATTAGATTAATAAATGGATTATTAATAATAGAACAATTAGCCAGCCAATGGCCAATTAGCCTACTAATTGGATTCTTCCTATTGCAAAAGGTTATTGAGAAAACACCATGGGCGATGACCTCAGGCAACGCAGATAGTTTCTAGGAATAAACCGTGTTGGATCAATGAACAATCACACACACATCCTCTTGAAAACTGTTTGCATTAGGCCACCTTGCGCTAACGTTTACCACATAAAAAGTGTGTGTGGTGAATAGCCTTTGCCACACAGTTTCTTCTACGCACCATGTGTGATGCATTCAATAACACAAACAATAAAATTATTAATATCATGTGCAATGGCAACGCTATCACAAATGATTTAGTGGGGAAAATTGTGTGTGATGCAACTGCAAACAGAAACATTTTACTTGGAGTGACTATGTGGGTTGTATATACGAACGGAAATAGACTTCTTGGATTAACTATGTGGGATGTACATAGCAACGGAAACATACCCCTTGGATTGACTATGTGGAATGTACATACGAACGGAAACGTTTAGCTGGGACTGACTGTCTGGGATGTACTTACGACTAGAAACGATTTGGCATGTATAATTGTATTTCTTAGCACAATTGTACATATAATCATATTTGATCGCTCGCTTGTCGCACACGACCTCACTTTGCCGAGTGTGTGTGACTGGAGGGCCTATCCCCGACGGTTTTTGAGTCATGTGGGAAGGACCCCCCTATCGCAGTAACTCACTTGGCGATGGTTCAAAACGCCATCGTGGAAACGGGTTAAAAACCGTTTGTATAGCACCTTGTTGTACCAGTGGCTTGTGCTTCCTGAAGTTCCTCGATCGCCTTGGTGATGAACTCTCGTCCTCCTGGTGCTTCACGCCTCATTCCTTGCTTGTGGGGGCGCGTGTCGAAGCACGCCTCCAAGTGGTACCCGATCACCTCCTTCATCGCATTGGTCAGGTCAGACGCTCTCTAGATGGAAGCCCCCGAGTCCGTTGATACTTCTCCAACGTATCTACTTTTCCTAACACTTTTCCTGTTGTTTTGGACTCTAATTTGTATGATTTGAATGAAACTAATCCCGGACTGACGTTGTTTTCAACAGAACTACCATGGTGTTGTTTTTGTGCAGAAATAAAAGTTCTCGGAATGGAACGAAACTTTGCAAGGATTTTTTATACAATAAAAGAGAATTTCTGGAGACAAGAACCACTGGAGGTGGGCACCTGGGTGGGCACAACCCACCAGGGCGCGCCCCCCTCCAGGCGTGCCCTGGTGGGTTGTCCCCACCTGGTGGCCCCGTAGACCCTGAAACCCACACTATAAAATTACATATTTCTAGAAGAAAATCAGGGAGAAAGAATTATCGCTTTTCACGAGACGGAGCCGCCATCACCTCCTGTTCTTCACTGGGAGGGCAGATCTGGACTCTGTTTGGGGCTCCGGAGAGGGGGATCTTTGATCTTCATCATCACCAACCCTTCTCCATCGCCAATTCCATGATGCTCCCCACCGGGAGTAAGTAATTCCTTCGTACGCTCGCTGGTGGGTGATGAGTTGGATGAGATTCATCATGTAATCTAGTTAGTTTTATTAGGGCTTGATCCCTAGTATCCACTATGTTCTGAGATTGATGTTGCTATGACTTTGCCATGCTTAATGCTTGTCACTTTGGGCCCGAGTGCCATGATTTCAGATCTAAACCGTTTATGTTATCACCATTATATCCATGTTCTAGATCTGATTTTGCAACTTATAGTCACCTACTACGTGTTATGATCCGGCAACCCCGAAGTGACAATAGTCAGGACCACTCCTGGTGATGACCGTAGTTTGAGGAGTTCATGTATTCATTGTGTATTAATGCTTTGTTCCGGTTCTCTATCAAAAGGAGGCCCTAATATCCCTTAGTTTCCGATTGGACCCCACTGCCATGGGAGGGTAGGAAAAATGTCATGCAAGTTCTTTCCATAAGCACGTATGACTATTTACGGAATACATGCCTACATTTTATTTATGAACTGGAGCTAGTGCCATATCGCCCTAGGATATGACTGTCAAATGATGAATGTCATCCAACAAATCATCGATCCAATGCCTACGAGTTTCTCTTATACTGTTCTTGCTAAGTCACCACTACTATCGTTACTATTGCACTTGCTACAAAATTATTGCTATCACTGTTACCGTTGCTATTGCTATTGCTACTACAATCAAAACTATCATATTACTGTGCTATTGATCACTTTGCTGCAAATAATTAATCTCTAGGTGTGACTGAACTGACAACTCAGTTGCTAATACTTGTAAATATTCTTTGACTCCCCTTGTGTCGAATCTATAAATTTGGGTTGAATACTCTACCCTCGAAAACTGTTGCGATCCCCTATACTTGTGGGTTATCAAGACCTTTTTCTGGCGTCGTTGCTGGGGAGCATAGGTATTTATCAATTTATCACTATGAAGAATTTGAAGGATGCTAAGACCAAGATATTTCCCTCTAAGACGAGGGGAGGTAAGGAACTGCCATCTAGCTCTGCTTTCGATTCACCTTCTGTTATAAGTAAACTTGCAACACCACCACATGCTATTAATCCTGATATGTCGCAAGTTGTTGATGATGCTACATCCGCTATGAATGATACTTATGATGATGCTAGTACCTTGCTTGATGATGATGTGCCATTAGGTGAATTTCTTGATGAACAAATTGCTAGAGTAAGACAACATGATATTGTTGAAACTGATGATGAGCTTGAAACTAAAAATCTTGAAACACCTACTAGAACTAGCCCTCCCAGATACAAATTGCCTAAGGTACCGGAAGGTTATGTTATGAATGAAGAGACAACTAGAGACATTCTTGCTTGTAAGGATAGAGATGATCTAGAGAAATTATTATGCAAGCATAAAGAAAAATCCTTAAATGCTAGAATGCAATATGATTCTAAGTTTGCTACTTCACCTATCTTTATTGATGATGAGTACATGACTACCTTGGATACGACAAAAAATATTGCATACATGTATATTTGTGAGGTGTACGAGACATTTGTACAATCCACATATAAAGATAAGGGAAAAAGAGAAGTTTAGGTGCTATTCAAAAAGTCCTCGCACGTCACTTTTGGGCCAAGAGAAGATAGAGTCCAAGTATCTCATGTTTTGGATTCAGATTCGGACTGTACAGACATACCTGACTCAAAACGCTAACAACTTTTTCATATGGACTCCGAATTGGTTGATTCTTTTTTGTTTGAAAGTAGATTTTGTGCTCTTTCCAACCCAATTGGATTCACCTTCAAATTCGTCCAAAGGATTGAGTTATGGACGAAATAATCTGACATTGCAGCAGAATCCGAGTCAAACTACAAGCCCAAAGGTGTTGCATCACCTTCACTTGGGCACATGAGCCTTGTACGACCTAGGGTTAGTTTTAGGCTGCCTTGGGACGTCCACACACCTCCTTAGCCGCCACCCCTTGATCCTATATAAGTAGATCCATCTAGTAGCTTTTTCCTTGGGATTTGTTTAGGTAAAAGTTAGCCATTGCAACTTTGTGTACTTCGTTTATGACCAATGACCAGACCAAACCGTTTATGGATCCCCACCATTATCAATACTTCATATATATTCGTAATATTCAGATTGCTTTAACATATTCTTGCTCATTCTTCGATTGCTTGCAGGAATAGACCTTCGTGGTCAGGCTGACCGTGCTTCTAGCATCGTCAGTAACCTCAAGAGATTGGTTTAGCGATTGCTAAGGCACAATGTCGTGCACGTTTGTAGTCGGATCGTTAAAGTCGTCTCCACCAAATCGATAGTTATCATCTCATCGAAAGATCGGGACACCCTCGCCTCTATCAAGTGGTATCAGTTTTTAGGTTGCTCGGTGAGAATTTCCAGTTTTTCCTAGATTAGATTTATTTTCTTACCTATTGTCCAAGAAAAAACCACAACAAGTTAGATCTATTCATCCTTTGTCCAAGCCAGTCCGAGCCTTTGCAATTTTCTTTCCATTGCTTGCATAGTTAAATTATCGGTTGCATCGTCATGTCGAGTTGCTGGTCTTAGTGTTTAGTTCTTTTAGAGTTTCAAGTTCTATTCATATTAGTCACGCCGCCGCTGCATCTTTATCCCCTCCACTGTCCACCACCCATTCATCAATTTCCACCACATGCTACCCATTGTTCATTGTCAAAATCATAGTTGAGGTCGTTCACATCTTCGCTAGATCCAATCTGCATCTTATCTAGTTTGTCTTGGAAAGAGGGAGAGAGAAAAAAAGGCAAAGAAAAAAAGTTACAGAAAAAAAGGAGAGAAAGAAAAAAGTGTGAGTAAAAAAAAGAGAGAAGAAAAAAATTCGGATCTATCTAGACTTAATCTCGTAGTTGATTTTGGATTGAAATCTATTTCGTGCACTGTTCAGTAAAACAGCCATAACTTCCTCATACGAAGCCTGTTTTGGCTCTGCGAGTACTCAAATGAAAGCTAGTGACGATCTGCATCTAAATAGTTGGAGAGACTAGTGCAATATTTGGCACCTCAAAATCGTCTTCTAAATAGGTGTTTTTGCCCTCCGAAGTTCGCAACACAGCTTGTTCCAGTTTTTCACGCCAGTTTTAGAATTTTTTGACTCCTCATTTCAACTCGGAACTGAGTGTTTCTTTTTGCATTTGAAAGCTTGAGTCAGTGCCATTCTTGAGAAAAATTATCAGAAAATTGGCACAGAGAAAAGTTTGAGAGAAAGTTGTTGTATATCCTGCTTGGCAATTGTTTTTCATCATTATCTTTACTGCTATTGTGATCTTCACTTATATCTTGTCGTCCAGAGCTACTTAGTATCCTTCATTGATGCTAGTTGTGCTACGCCGTGACCTCATTATTGTTCTAGGCTCGCGTCTCTAGTACGGTCTAGCCTAGGAGCAACACAGTACCATCATTGAGCGTTTATTCAACATTGCATCTCTGAATTAATTATTGCTAATCTTTTGCTACCATATATAGCCAACCCAGCTCCACATTTTTCTACACCGTGTATACGTATGTTCCCCTGGAAATCGCTTTACACAATCTTCAGAGTTATTTGACACCGCTGGTTGCCTGTCACCACCTGCCGCATGGGAAGAACTTGCAAGATATTGATATTTGCTTTACTGTGAGCACTTTACAACCACATCCTAGTAGTTCATAGGAAAATTATTCTCGAATTTTGTTTCTTGTTTCTACTAATCATGACAAGTTCCGGAGATAGAAGTTCTTGGACAACAGACACATCTTCACCATCGCGAGAGTTGGGACAACACACACAAGCATATGGTCAGGTCATCTCTTTACCATCATTTGAGGGTAGATTTAATCCTACTATTTATCTAGGTTGGGAGCTTGAAGTAGAACAAGTTTTTAGTCACCATGGTTTTTCTAAACTTGAGAGAGTACGAGCAACCACTAGAGCTTTTACTGGTTTTGCTTCTGTTTGGTGGAGTGTACATTGTAAGAAAAACATTGATAACCAATCCAAAACTTGGAAAGTTTTGAAAGCTATAATGAGACAACAATTTTTTCCTCCTTACTATCGTCATGAATTGCTTTGCAAATTGGAACAATTAAAACAAGGCACTAACACCGTTCATGCTTACTACCAAGAGTTCAAATCTTATATGCATCATTGTGAATAGAAGAATCTGAGGATGATACAATGAATAGATTTTTTGGTGATTTGAACCATGATATCCGAGCAAGATTTCATTATATTCCTCATTGCATTACTGGTATGTATGTGCGCGCTTGTATCTTTGAGAGATAGATACAGGAGGATGCATTGGGTGACTACAACAACTACTATTCCAGTTCATGCTCACCACCGCCGGTTGGTTCCTCCACCGTTGCACCTACTAGAGCAGCCCCACCTCGGATTGTGAGCGCGACATCATCTCAAGAGTATGGTACATTTTCAACATCCATACCTACATCAGCTACGTCTTTGCGACAAGGTAACAGTAAAGGTATTGATGATATAACTTCACATGAGAATAATGCATGCCTAGTTAACTTGAATGCATCATGTGTTGAGTTACCTGTTGATTTGAGCACACCACCTATTTTAGAGAATCTTGTTACTGTCATGAATGCGTCATGTGATCAAACAATTGAAATACCAACAATTTTGAGTGCACCCATTGAATTAACTATTGATGCAAAAGAACCAATGTTTAATCATTTTGATATGACCTCTAATCTTGGTGATGATTCTGTGTCAAATGACTTATTGCATGTTTGCTTATTTAAGCATGTTGTAGCATGTAAATTTGATGCAAATAAGGTTTATTCACCAATGTTGGGATGGTTTAATGATGAACATTGTCAATCCTTTGATATGAATAAGAGCATCACTTATATGTGCAAACTGAGTTGCAATATTTTCATGTCTTCTACTTCTTGTGATAATATTTTGGTTTCAGATTTTATGAGCTATGAAAGTTACTCATGTATACATGTGTCATTTGTGCAAAAACCAAGGGAAGTAAAAATGGATGACATATACATACACAACATGTAAACCTTCTCTCTTTTGTTAGCCACATTTCAGATTAAGCAACGCTGAGGACGGCTTTGTTTTGAAGAAGGGAGGATGATGAGGACATGACTACCTTGGATATGACCAAAAATATTGCATACATGTATATCTGTGTGGTGTATGGGACATTTGTACAATCCACATATGAAGATAAGGGAAAAAGAGAAGTTTAGGTGCTGTTCAAAAAGTCATCTCACGTCGCTTTTGGGCCAAGAGAAGATAGAGTCCAAGTCTCTCACGTTCTGGATTCAAATTCGGACTGCACAGACATACCTGACTCAAAATGCCAACACCGTTTTCATACGACCTTTGAATTGGGTGATTCTTTTTTGTTTAAAAGTAGATTTCGTGCTCTTTCCAACCCAATTAGATTCACCTTCAAATTCGTCCGGAGCGTTGAGTTATGGACGAAACAATCTGACATTGCAGCAGAATCCTAGTCAAACTACAAGCCCAAAGGTGTTGCATCACCTCCACTTGGGCCCATGAGCCTTGTTTGACCTAGGGTTAGTTTTAGGTTGCCTTGGGATGTCCACCCACCTGCTTAGCCGCCACCCCTTGCTCCTATATAAGTAGATCCATCTAGTAGCTTTTTCATTGGGATTTGTTTAGTTAAAAGTTAGCCATTGCAACTTCGTGTACTTCATTTGTGTCCAACGACCAGACGAAGACTGTTTACGGATCCCCACAGTTATCAATATTTCATATATATTGGTAATATTCAGATTGCTTTATCATATTCTTGCTCGTTCTTCGATTGCTTGCAGGAATAGACCTTCGTGATCAGGCTGACCGTGCTTCTAGCATCGTTGATAACCTCAAGAGATTGGTTTAGCGATTGCTAAGGCGCAACGTCATGCACGTTTGTAGCCGGATCATCAAAGTCATCTCCACCAAATCGATAGTTATCATCTCATCGAAAGATCGGGACACCCTCGCCTCTATCAATTGATGATAAGGATTATGAATTCTTTGTCGACCCATAGTTAATTACTTTGGTTGAATCTGATCCTTTCCATGGTTATGAAACTGATACTGTTGTGGCACATCTTACTAAGTTGAATGGCATAGCTACCGCTTTTACTCATGATGAGAAAACTCGCTACTACTATATTCTCAAATTATTTCCATTCTCACTAAAGGGTGATGCAAAAGCTTGGTACAATACTCTTGCTCCTGGTTGTGTGAGTAGTCCCCAGGATATGATTTATTACTTCTCTGAATTTTTTTCCCTGCTCATAAGAAACAAGATGCCTTGCAGGAAATATTTAACTTTGTGCAAATTGAAGAAGAGAGTCTTCCACAAGTTTGAGGGAGGCTTTGCCAATTGCTTAATGCTTTGCCTGATCATCCTCTTAAGAAAAATGAAATACTTGATATCTTCTATAATGGACTAACCGATTCTTGTAGGGATTTCCTAAATAGTTCTGCTGGTTGTGCTTTCAGGGAACGAATTATTGGGCAAGCTGAAGAATTATTGAATAACATATTGAAAAATTATGATGATTGGACTCTTCCTGAACCATCGCTTAAACCAACTCCAAAGAAGTGGGGTATCTTATATCTCAGTCCGGAAGATATGCAAGAGGCAAAGAAATCTATGAAGGAAAAAGGTATTAAAGCTGAGGATGTCAAAAATCTACCTCCTATTGAAGAAATACATGGGCTTGATACACCACCATTGCCTAAGGTGGTAGAGGTAAATTCTCTAATGAAATTCAATGATAATAACAATCCTAACAATATGCACCCTAGCCAATGTCTATATGAGTTTGAAAATTATATTAGAAAACACGATCACTTCAATGCAAATGTTATGAAACAATTGAAATACAGTTCCGATACGATTGCTCGCTTGAGTGACTTGTTATTTAGAATCTCAAATGATGTTAGAGGTGTGGAAAAACATGCTTCTATGGTTCAAGCCCAGTTAGAACAAGTTGCTAAATCTCAAAGAGAGTTGCTAGATGAAATGAACAATAACATACATGACTTTGCTGTTAGAGTAGTAACTAGAGGAGGTAAAATGACTCAGGAGCCACTTTATCTCGAGGGACACCCTGATACGTTTATTTTGCATCATGCATTTATACTGATATTTAATGCATTATGGGCTGTTATTACACATTATATCACAATACTTTTTGCTTATTCTCTTTATTTTACAAGGTTTACATGAAGAGGGAGAATGCTGGCAGCTGGAATTCTGGACTAGAAAAGGAGCAAATATTAGAGACCTATTCTGCACAACTCGAAAAGTCCTGAAACTTCACGGAGATTATTTTTGGAATATATAAAAAATATTGGGAAAAGAAAGAACCAGAGGGGGGCCACCAGCCAGCCACAAGGGTGGAGGGCGCGCCCTACCCCCTGGGTGCGCCCCCCGATCTTGTAGGCCCCCTGGCAGGCCTCCGGTGCCCATCTTTGGCTATATGGTGTCTTTTGCCCTGAAAAAATCAAGAAGAAGCTTTTGGGACAAAGCGCCATCGCCTCGAGGCGGAACCTGGGTAGAACCAATGTAGGGCTTCGGCGGAGCTGTTCTGCCGGGGAAACATCCCCCCGTGAGGGGGAAATAGTCACCATCATCATCACCATCGATTCTCTCGTCGAGAGGGGGTCAATCTCCATCAACATCTTCACCAGCACCATCTCCTCTGAAACCCTAGTTCATCTCTTGTATTCGATCTTGGTCCCAAAACCTCAGATTGGTACCTATGGGTTGCTAGTAGTGTTGATTACTCCTTGTAGTTGATGCTAGTTGGTTTATTCGGTGGAAGATCATATGTTCAGATCCTTAATGATAATTAATACTCCTATGACTATGATTATGAATATGCTTTGTGAGTAGTTACGTTTGTTCCTAATGACATGGGAGAAGTCTTGTTATAAGTAATCATGTGAATTTGGTATTCGTTCGATATTTTGATGAGATGTATGTTGTCTCACCTCTAGTGGTGTTATGTGAACGTCGACTACATGAGACTTCACCATTATTTGGGCCTAAGGGAAGGCATTGTGAAGTAATAAGTAGATGATGGGTTGCTAGAGTGACACAAGCTTAAACCCTAGTTTATGCGTTGCTTCGTAAGGGGCTGATTTGGATCCATATGTTTCATGCTATGGTTAGGTTTACCTCAATACTTCTTTCGTAGTTGCAGATGCTTGTGAGAGGGTTTAATCATAAGTGGGAGGCTTGTCCAAGGAAGGGCAGCACCCAAGCATCGGTGCACCCACATACCAAATTATCAAAGTAACAAACGCAAATCATATGAGCATGATGAAAACTAACTTGAAAACAATTCCCATGTGTCCTCGGGAGCGCTTTGCTTCATATAAGAGTTTGTCCAGGCTTGTCCTTTGCTACAAAAAGGATTGGGCCACCTTGATGCACCTTAGTTACTTTATTTGCCTGTTACTCATTATGATTTATCTTATCACAAAACTATCTGTTGCCGATAATTTCAGTGCTTGCAGAGAATACCCTGCTGAAAACCACTTGTCATTTCCTTCTGCTCCTCGTTGGGTTTGACACTCCTACTTATTGAAAGGACTACGATAGATCCCCTATACTTGTGGGTCATCACACCCAAAAAGAATTGAACAAGACTCTCAAACATCTAACACTGATGCACGTAGTCCTTCTAAAAAGAAAAACAAGAAGAAAAATGATAGGACTTTGCATGCCTCTAGTGAACCTGAAGTCGAAAAACCTCCTGATAATGAAGTATCTATCTCTGCTGCTGAAACTCAACCTGGTAGTGAACACTCACCTTCTGATAATGAAAAAGTTAATGATGAGGTTCATGAAGATAGTCAACCAAATAATGAAGAACCAGACAATGATGTTGAGATAGAACCTGTAGTTGATCTTGATAACCCACAACCTAAAAATAAAGAGACTTTGTTGCTAGAAAACAATGTAAGGAAAGAGAACCTTGGGTTCAAAAACCTCTTCCCTTTCCCCCGAAGTCAACTAAAAAGAAAGATGATGATGAATTTGAACGCTTTGCTGAAATGATAAGGCCAGTCTTTTTGCATACTCGCTTGACCGATATCCTTAAAATGCGTCCTTATGCAAAGTATATGGAAGACATCATCATCAATAAGAGAAAAATACCGGAAGCTGAAATCTCCACCATGCTTGCTAATTACACTTTTATAGACGGAGTACCTAAGAAACTTGGAGATCCGGGAATACCAACTATACCTTGCTCCATCAAAAGAAATTATGTGAAAACTGCTTTATGTGATCTGGGAGCTGGTGTTAGTGTTATGCCTTTCTGTTTATATAAAAGACATGATTTGAATAAACTCACGCCTACTGAAATATCATTGCAAATGGCTGACAAATCTACTGCCATACCTATCGATATTTGTGAGGATGTGCCCGTTGTTGTTGCTAACGTTACTATTTTGACTGACTTTGTTATACTTGAGATGCCCGAGGATGACAACATGTCGATTATCCTTGGTAGACCCTTCTTGAATACTGCAGGGGCTATTATTGATTGCAATAAGAGCAAGGTCACTTTTCATATGGTAATGAGCATACAATGCACTTTCCGAAGAAACAATTCCAAGTGAATGGTATTAATGTTATTGAAAAAACTCCAACAATCATTAATGGAAGTTTTCGACTACCTCTACCTACTGCCAAAAAGAAATATGAAATGCTTATTGTTGGGGACATTCATATCCCCGTTGAGGTAACTTAGTGATTTATGAAAGTTCTTCGGTTTCATGCTAATCGAAAGTCGTTGTTAATAAGACCTGATCAACCTTATTAATGGATCATTTTTGAGAGGTATGAAGTTGATGAATTTAGTAAGAACTACCTTTTGTCCCAACCTTTTATTTATATTTTTATTGGTTGAGTAAAATAAAATGCCATGTTTTATCTATTTTTTGAATTTACCGCGGAATAAAAAATGACCCCAAAATAAAAGTTCTCATAATACTCTGAAAATTTAATATGATTTTCTTCTAAATATTTATGAATTTTTGGTGCAAATAATATCACAGGGAGGTGCACCAGGTGGGCACAACCCACCTGGGCGCGCCAGGACCCCACGCGCGCCATGGTGTGTTGTGTTCCCTTATAGAGGGAAAGGTGTCCCGTCTTTTGATGAGATGGTGTCTATCGTTTTGGTGGAAGCCAATTTTGATGATCTGACTACGAATGTGCGAGGACGTCGCGCCTTAGCAATCGCTAAACCAACTCCGAGAGGTTACTGACCACGCCGGAGCACGATCAACCTGACCACGAAGGTCTGTTTCCTGCGGGCAAATGAAGAACAAGCAAGAAACTAAGATTGCAATCCGGATATTGCGAATATAAGAGGAAAGCTTTATTGATCGAGGTGAGGTTCTGTGACGCCTTTGTCTGGTTGTTGAACACAAACGAAGTAGGCGAAGTTGCAGCTATGGCGAACTTTAATCTAAACAAAACCCAAAGTCTAAACGATGCCCTAAGGGTTGTATATATGGAGGAGAGAGGGGGGAATTTCGTGGCCCTTGGAGGAGGGGTCTGAATCCAACCCTAACTCTTGTTTCCCCACACATACAGACTCTAAAAATAGCCTATAATCAAGTATTTCGAAATTAAATGGGCCTATCCCAAAAGTAAGGTGACACAACACCTAGGATAGCCTCTGGATGAAATTTATGAAGTGGCATCTTGTATATTTCGTCCAAGGCTTCATGCACTCATTATGGTGGCTTCAAAGTCCTGGAATCATCACTTGTAACTCCATTGTTGTTCCCCTTGCGCACGCCATCATCTCCATGATTGAACTTTCTCCAAGGTTCATCTTTCTTGTCCAAGTTAGGCCCTTCATTTGTAAGCAAAACAAATGTATCCAATTTAGGCAGCATCATATTCTTATGAACATTATAATCATTACCAAGAAATGAAAGTACCTCGTAATTTAATTGGCGTGCGCAAGCTCTAGTAATTGGTCCAGTATGTATAGCAGCAGGGGCCGTGGGTGTAACAATGGTATTGATGTCCTCATCATCGTTCCCTTCTTGAAATGAAGTCGTCCTCGATAGAAGCTCATCTTCCTCACCCAAATGTAACATCCCAAATTTTCAATTTGGAATGTTATACATAGATCATCCATGCATATCATGTTTTATTGCTTTTCCGTTCCGTAATCCTCGAAATCCTAAGCAGCTCAAGGACCCTCGGAGAGAGTTGGGGATTTCCCAATCTTCATATTTGATTCTTTTATCAAATAATGAAAAGAGGATTTGATTTTAATTATTTCTCTGCAAAAAATATTTCACATTAAAAATTAAAGAGAGGAGATAATATGACTTCTCCAAAATAAATGAAATATTGGAGGAAAAATATTAAAATCATTAAATTTATTTTTATTTGATTTTATTCGGATTTTATTTGCATTAGAAAAATTGCATGTTTTTCAAAATTGCATTTTAGGGCCAAGAAAATGTTCATCTTGTTCTAAATATTTTATTTAGACGGTGAAAAAATTGTTTTGGCATTTTAGGTTTTTTTCCAGGATTTTATTTCGGTCGGCGAAGTTTTTTCTTTAAAAAAGAGGTTCTGCGCCGACTGGGCCTAAGGCCCAGCCGCGCCAGGCCGCCGCCTCCTGCGCGCGCGTTGCCGCCGTCGCCGCCACTCGGACCGGAGTCCGAGTTGGACTCCGCCTCCGCCGCGCCTTGCCCCCTCCTCCAAGTCACCGCCCCACCCCTTTATATACGCCGCCACCCCCGCCCCCAACACCACCACCGCCGCCGCCTA